>NC_133619.1:101162187-101352187 GCF_048593235.1 Sminthopsis crassicaudata
ATCATCTCACATAAAAGAAACATGCTATAGAAAGAGGATTCAGGGAAAATGGCAGAATAGGTCAGATAGTTTTGACCTCTTCAGATTTCTTCTATAAAAAAGATAAAATAGCACCTCAAAATAAATGTAGAAAAATAAATATAAACAGTAGTGTTAGCAGAACAATTTGAGTCCTTGAGACTCTTGAGACACCTAAAAAACATCTGAAGAAAGATACAGAAAGGGGATTTAGTTCCTGTCAAATATAAATACCTCCAGATTGGAATTTTTTCCTCTCAGTCTCAGGATTTAGAAGTTTGAGTTGAGTAAGACTGAAGGAATTTCTACTGGTAAGATAAACTAGGTAGAACTCTGTGGACGAGATTGGGCCTTGGGGCAAGGGGAAACCAGCAAATGCTAATTTCTCTATTTAGTGCAGAATCAGTAGGGAAGTAATGATACAAAATGTGGGCATTCACAAAATGGTGTATTCCTTATTTTGTTTCCATCCTTGAGGGATGAAGGAGGCCTTGAGACCAGAAGCATTATTTAAAAGAAAAAAAAAAAAGTTAGGCAAAAGAACTCAAGCATAGAAAGTTATTATGGGGATAGAAGTTCCTCCTTAGAGGGAGATACTGAAGCAAAAGAAATAAAGTCTTTCTTACCCCAAAAGGGTAATTTCAAATGATTTCTTACTCCCCCCCAAAAATTGTAGAGTTCAAAAAAATATTTAAAAACCAAAAGAGTAAAAACTTTTTGTAGGTTTCTTCTGGTCTGCAGGTGAAGCAGGGCAAGATTATCCTGTGCCATCAAAGCACCTTTGTGACACACCAAAAGAACGTGATGTGGCTCTTCAAGTTGGCACTTTAGCACCTGGATAATCTGCAGGAATGAACATCAGTTCAAAGCTTATTTGCTCAGAGCTCAGTTTGAAGAACATAAAAATGAAAATGAAAAAATGTAAAGGTCACCAAAGTACTTTTGAAGAATCAGAAATTATTTTGGGCTTAAAAGAATCCACAGCCATATGTCTTTCCCAGTTCCCCTTGAGTTACTTTATTTGAAAGATGAGTGTTACAAGATTCCTGGGCGTGCAGAAATTATTGGCAGCTTTTTGAAAAGGAAAAAGACCCTGATTACATTGCCCCAAAAGATAAATGGAAGAAACTGCCTTGTAAAGTTGGTTTCATGAGATTCAGCAATTAAAGGCAAAAACTCCACTTGAAAGTCCTAAGATTGAAGTCTGCCTCCAGTCCAAAAGGATGTTTATTTGCCACCACCATTATGGTGACATATTGTTGTTAGACTCTAAGAGTGCCCCACAATGTTACATAAACAAAGGATTTAAATGTCTATTTGTGTATATTGAATATATAGATACATATATACCTGATTGAATAAAGTAATTTAATTGGAAAAAAATCAAATTATAAAGAATTATGAAAAAATTAAAAAAATAAGAACAATCCAAGGAAAAGAAAGTCAACCAAATTAGAAAAAAAAAATAAAAGCTCCATTATCTTCAGTAAGAAAATGACCTCTTGAAAATTAGAATAAAACAAGAGGAAGCCAAAAAAGTTAGAAGAGACCATGAAATAATAAAAAAAATAAAATAAAATAAAAGAGAATGCGAGACATCTCATTAAAAAAAGTGATCTGTAGAAAAGACCAAGATGACAGAGCACAAGAATAATAAGACTATCTAAAAGCTATGCTCAAAAAAAGAATATTGATACAATAATGGGAAAAGGTGTGTAGATGGGAATGGGATAAAGATGGAGGGAAAGAATAAGAGGAAGAAATAAGCATAGGGCTTTTGGAGGAGGGGTAGGTAAAGTAATAAGACCTACCCCCTCTTCCAAGGGAGGTAGCAGATAGAGTTAAAGCAGAGGAGTAGCAAGGGATAGGAAATAAGGGATACACAAAGAGATAATGATAATAATTAGTGATACAATTTATTAAGGAAAAAAGGCAGAAGCCAGTAATTTTGATTTCAAAGTTAAAACTAAAATAAATTTAAGCAAAACAAAACATAAAAAATCTATATATCAGTCATATTAATAAATATTATTTTAAACTATTTAAAATATTAAAATGACATAAAGGGATATATTGCTGTAGTGTAGGAAATAATGAGTTGGTTAATTTAGAAATAGATATACAAAATTGTTTTTTAGGATGGAAGATGTTATCCACCTTTAGAGAAACAGAGGACAAACAAGCATAATATAATCTTACATAGATGTAAATGCATGTATATATCTATATATTTGTATTATTATATATAATTATATATATTGTATATATTATGTATCTGTATAAATATAAATATGTGTATATAAATTTGCACACACATGTATTTAGATGTACATGAAGGCATTTGCACACACAGACATGCCTGTGTGTGTGTGTATCCATGCTGAATTGTACACTTCTTAGGGAAGGGAGAGAAGGAATAAGGGGAAAAAACAAGAAAGAAAAACTGCAAAGAAGAGAACAAAAGAAAATGACAGCTTTGAATAAAATGTATAGAATTTGTTAAAGAGCATTTTTTTGAAAAGGAAATTTATTGTTTTAAATTTTGCAACTTCTCTTAGGTTCTTCAGAATACTGCTTTTATCCCCTCCATGTTCTATATGTTTTACATAATTATTTTTAAAGGAAAAGCCTTTACAGTAAAGAGAGAAATGGAGGGGTGGGACAAGTAATAATCGACCCTCATTGCCATCTGAACATGTTCAAAAACAGTAGAATCAATATACACAGTCAGTTGGGCATAGAAATCTATGTTACTCAATAGGAAGAAGAAGGGCCAAAAAGGAAGGATTAATGTGAGAAGCTGTCTAAGGAAGGCACTTATCAGAAGTACAACAGAATTGAGAATGGACAAGGAGAATAAAAGAGAGAGAGAGAGAGAGAGAGAGAGAGAGAGAGAGAGAGAGACACAAACAAAGACAGACAGACACAAGACACAGAGAGAAAAACAAAGACAGAGAGACAGAAAGGAAGAGAAAGAGAGACAGACAGACAGACAGATAGACAGACAGAAAGGAAGAGAAAGAGAAAGACAGAGAGAGTATAAATAGAAGAAAATCAAAAGATGGGAAATACATAGTAATGATAACCATAAATGTAATTGAGGTGAACTCATCAAAAGCAGATAATAAAAATGGATTAGAACCATATTCCAATAATATATTGTTAATAAGAAACATACCTGAAGCTATAAAACCTGAATATCCTTTGATCCAGCAATACCATTACTAGGTCTGTATCCCAAAGACATCATAAAAAAGGGAAAGGACCTATATGTGCAAAATATTTATAGCAGCTCTTTGTGTGTGTGTGTGTGCTGGCAATGAATTGGGAATTTAGGGAATGCCCCTAAACTAGGGAATGACTAAAAGTTGTGATATATAAATGCAATGGAATACTATTTTGCAATAAGAAACAATGAGCAGAAGAATTTCCAAAAAACCTGAACATATTTACATGTACTGATGCTGGCAAAAGTGAACAGAACCAGGAGAATATTTTACACAGTAAAAGCAATACTAAATGATGAAAATCTATGAGTGAGTCAGCCTTTGTTATCAATACCATGACCCAAAACAATTCCAAAAGAGTTTTGATGGAAAATGCCATCTATATCCACACAAAGAACCATGGAATCTAAATTCAGATCAAAGGATACAATTTTAACTTATTTTTAACTATGTAAATATTTTTAACATCTTTTTACATGAGTAGCCTATATTGGAGTGCTTATCATTTGAGGATAGAGGAGGGAAGAGAGGAAAGGAGAAAAATCTGTGACTCGAAATCTTACAAAAATGAACATTTAAAACTATCTTTGAATGTAATTAAAAAAAAAAAAACTAAAATACTATTAAGTGATGAAAAAGAAAGAAAGAAAAATACTTGAAACATAAAGAAAGAAAGAAAACAAGAGGGTGGAGAAGAATCTATTAATCTTTTTTGTTTGTTTGTTTTTATTATTATAGCTTTTTATTTACAAGATATATTCACAGGTAATTTTACAGCACTGACAATTGCCAAGCCTTTTGTTCTAATTTTTCCCCTCCTTCCACCCAACCCCCCACTCAGATGGCAGGTGGGTCAATACATGTTATATATGTTAAAGTATAAATTAAATACAATATATGTATACATATCGAGTTATTTTGCTGTACAAAAAGAATCGGACTTTGAAATAGTGGACAATTAGTCTAGGAAGGAAATAAAAAATGCAGGCAGACAAAAATAGGGTTATTGGGAATTCTATGTAGTGGTTTATAATCATCTCCCAGAGTTCTTTCACTGGGTATAACTGGTTCAGTTCATCACTGCTCTATTGGAACTGATTTGGTTCATCTCATTGTTGAAGATGGCCACATATCTGTCAGAATTGATCATCATATAGTATTGTTTTTGAAGTATATAATGATCTCCTGGTCCTGCTCATTTCACTCTGCATCAGTTCATGTAAGTCACTCTAGGATTTTCTGAAATTATCCTTTTGGTCATTTCTTACAGAACAATAATATTCCATAATATTCATATACCATAATTTATTCAGCCATTCTCCAACTGATGGGCATCCACTCAGTTTCCAGTTTCTGGCCACTACAAAGAGAGCTACCACAAACATTATTGCACATAAAGGTCCCTTTCCCTTCTTTAAGATCTCTTTTGGATATAAGCCCAGTAATAACACTGCTGGATCAAATGGTATGCACAGTTTTGATAACTTTTTAAGCATAGTTCCAAATCATTCTCCAGAATGGCTGGATGTATTCACAATTCTACCAACAAGGTATCAGTGTCCCTGTTTTCCCACATCCCCTCCAACATTGAGCATTATCTTTCCCTGTCATTCTAGCCAATCTGACAGGAGTGTAGAGGTATCTCAGAGTTGTCTTAATTTACTTTCTCTGATTAATAATGACTTGGAGCATCTTTTCATATGGCTAGAAATAGTTTCAATTTCTTCATCTGAGAATTGTCTATTCATATCCTTTGATCAATTAGTCTATTTCTTAGGCAATACCAAATGCTTTTGTTAACTGTTGCTTTTTAATATAATGTTAGGTCTGGTACAGCTAGGCTACCTTCATTTGATTTTTTTTTTTCATTAATTTCCTTGAAATTCTTGACTTTTTTTTTTTTTTTCATATGAACTTTGTTGTTATTTTTCCTAGGTCATTAAAATAGTTTCTTGGGAGTCTGATTGTAATAGCCTCTAAGGATCTAAACTTTCCCCTTATTACCACTTTGGCTGCATCCCACAAATTTTTGTATGATGTCTCATCATTGTCATTATCTTGAGCGAAATTATTAATTGTGTCTATAATTTGATATTTCACCCAATTATTCTTTAAGATGAGATTATTTAATTTCCAATTACTTTTTGGTCTATTTACCCCTAACTTTTTGTTGAATGTAGTTTTTATTGCATTGTGATCTGAAAAGAAAGCATTTGCTATTTCTGCCTTCTTGCATTTAATTTTAAGGTCTTTATTTCCTAATATATGTCTAATTTTTGTATAGGTTACATGAACTGTTGAGAAGAAAGTATACTCCTTTCTGTCACCATTCAGTTTTCTCCAAAGATCTATCATACATAATTTTTCTGTTATTCTATTTACCTTTTTAATTTCTTTCTTATTTGTTTTGTGGTTTGATTTATCTAATTCTGAGAATACAAGTTGAGATCTCCCAGTATTATAGCTTTGCTGTCTATTTCTTCTTGCAACTATCTTAACTTCTCCTTTAGGAAGTTAGATGCTATACCATTTGCATATATATGTTTAGTATTGATATTGGTTCACTGTCTATGCTACCCTTTAGCAAGATACAGGAAGGATCCTTATCTCTTTTAATTAGATCAATTTTTGCTTTTGTTCATCTGAAATAATGATGGCTACCCCTCCTTTTTTGACTTCACCTGAAGCATAATAGATTCTGTTCCAGCCTTTTACCTTTACTCTCTATGTATCTTCCTGATTTAAATGTGTTTCCTATAAACAATATATTTTAGAGTTCTGACTTTTCATCCATTCTGCTGTCTGTGTCCACTTTATGGGAATTCATCCCATTCACATTTATAGTTAAAATTACTTATTCTGTATTTCCTGCCATCTTATTATCCACAGATTATGCTTTTCTTTTTCTTGGTCCCCCCTTACCTCCTTCCCCAGTATTAAACTTATGGCCACCACTTGCCTCATGCAGCTGTCCTTCTTTAGAATCCCTTCCACCTCCTTTGAATCCCCTCCTCTTTTTTGTACCTTTCCCTTATTACTGTTTTCCTTTTTTGTTTTTTCCTCTCCCACTTTTTTAATTAAGTGAGAAAAGATTCTCTGTAAAACACATATGTCAATTGTTTCCTCTTTGAACCAACTCTGATGAGAGTAAGATTCACACAATGTTCCTCCCCCTCTCAAAATTCTCTCAGATATGATGTTTTCTTTGCCTCTTCATGGGATGTAGTTTCCCTCTTTTTGTTTCCCCTTTTCCCTTTTTCTGATACTGTCCCCTTTTCATTTCTATTTCCCTTTTTATGTTATATCTGTAAAATCAATTTATACAAGTACTCTTTATGTATATCCAGAACAGAAATACAGTTCTCAAGAGTTCTTTTTAACTTTTTCTGCTTCTCTTGAGTCCTATGGTTGGAGATCAAAATTTTTGTTTAGTTCTGATTTTTTCCTTAGAAACAAATGGAATTCGTTTGTTTCATTAAATGTCCATCTTCTTATCTGGAAGAAAATGTTCAGCTTAGTTGGGTAATTTATTCTTGGCTGCATTCCAAGTTCTTTTGCCTTTCAACATATCAGATTCCACGCCCTTGGATATTTTAATGTGGAAGCAGCTAGATCTGGAGTGATTTTTATTGTGGCTTCTCAGTATTTGACGTGCCTTTTTTCTGGCTGCTTATAATATTTTCCTTAATTTGATAGTTTTGAAATTTAGTCATGATATTCCTTGGAGTTTTTATTTTAGGATCTTTTTCAGAAAATGTTTGATAAATTCTTTCAATGCCTAATTTACCTTCTGATTCTATTATATCTGGGCAGTTCTCTTTGATGATTTCCTGTAAAATAGTATCTAGGCTCTTTTTTTCCTCATATTTTTCAGGAAGTGAAATTATCCTCAGATTATCTCTCCTAAATCTATTTTCCAGCTCTACTTTTTTCCAAGTAGTTAACATTTTTTTCTAATTTTTCACTTTTTTGGTTTTGCTTGACTCATTCTTGATATCTCAATGAATCATTCATTTCTATTTGTTCAGTTCTAATTTAAATGAGTTATTTTCTTCATTAGCTTTTTTTTTTTTTTTTTTTTACTCCTGTTTATATATGTCCAATTGAGTTTTTAAATGAGTTGTTTTGTTCTATGGATTTTTTTTTTTTCATTTCACTATTTTTTTTAACTGCCTTATTTTCTTTTTCCAATTCACAAATCCTATTTAAATCCTATTTTGTTGGGATTTCTTTATCTTTTCCAAGTCACAAATACTATTTTTTAGGAGTTCTTTTCCTTTTATAATTTCCAAACCTACTTTCCTCGGAATTCTTTACCTTTCCAATTCACAAATTCTATTTCTCTGTGCTTCCTGGGAATTCTTTACATTTCCCAAATCACATTTCACAAAGTTGTTACTCTCTTGCATAGCTTTTCTTTCCTTTCCCCATTTTTCTTCTAGCTCTCTTTTAAGATTTTTTATAGTTTCTTCTATGAGAGTCTTGTGTGATGGGGACCAGGTTACATCCCATTTTGGGGTATTTTCTGGACACTGTCTGCTATTAGTCTCCTCAGTGTTGAAAACCTGCTCTATTTCTGTATAGAAGCTGTCAATGGTCCTTTTGATTTTTTTTAAAGCTTGTAGGTTCTGCCTTCAGGGCAAGGAAGTTCCTAGCTTCCTCTGCAGAGCAGGGATGTATATATGAACTATAGTTGTCCTGCAAATGGGTTTCAAAGAGTGGCCCAACTTTAGGAGTGCTCTGGTAAAAGTTCCAAACTGGAAGTTGTAAGGATGCGGTTCCCACAAAACAAGAGAAGGGAATTGTAAGGGTCCTTTAAATGGGCGGCACCACAGTGCAACAGGAGATTTGAATGGCCCAGAAGTAATCTCTGTGGATATAGGACTGCCCTGTGGGTGGGATCCTGCCCATATTGAGATAGCTTTGTAATGGATGAGGGCTCTCTTGCTAGTTGGCTGTGTGTGTGACCTTACAGGCCCTTCATAAGTCCACTGCAGACAGCAGTCACTCTTTTTAACCTGGTGCTCTTTAACCTGACTCCCTAGCCTGGAGTAGCCAAGCAAAGCCAAGCTGATGGATAGCTGAGAGAGGTAAGAAGTTTGGTAGTGAACATGTGGGTCTTCAGACCAGGTGTTCACTAGGGAACTAACAAGTCAGGCATCAAGTCAGGGCATTATGTGAGTAGCTATAATAAAGGGTTTTAAGATTGCACATGGCTGTTCTTGACTGTGCTACTGGTTATTAAACTAGAGATTCAAGAAATCATGGCCAGAGAAGATTCTGAAAGATCTGGTAGAAATGCCACTTAGGAGAGAAGGCAGGCAATGTGGACCCAGGTAACTCCGGGATCAAGCTCAAGGATACAGCTGAATGCTTATATAAATAGGTTAAAGAGCCAGATGGAAGATCTTTTAACAAAGATCACCACTGAAGAACAGCAGGAAGCTTGTAATCAAGCTCCAAGAAGGCTATCCCCACACCCATTAAATATAGCTTGGAGAGGGAGCAACCTAGAGCTAATGTGTATGTATGACAGTATAGTGTATAAAATGTGACAACTAGAAGTTGAGTTAAAAATAGAATGACAAACAATTAAAAAAAAGAGTTCCTAGAATTGCAGGTTAAACTGCAGATTGAGATAGAGAAAGAAGAAAAAGCTAGGTTACTACAGTTAGAAGAGTTCAAAACCGTGGCTGAAGCTAAGGAGGGAAATAAACAAAACACATAGACTTCAGTTGGAGAAATTCTTCTTAGCGTTTTGTTGGTTTACCTCATGTACTATTGTCTTAAGGAATTTATTGATTACTCTTCCATTGAGAAGAGGTTTAGTTCTATTTTTTTTTTTTTTTTTTTTTTTTTTATTTTTTTTTGTGCAAAGCTCCTGTTGGATTTTAAATCAGCCTTTGGGGAATTTTCCAATTCCTCTTCCCTCAGCCCCACCTTCCTGGGCAAGGGAGAAGGAGCAGGAGGAAAAGGAAGGGTGATAATATCATCAGCACTGCCCATTAATCCATACAAAACTCCTGTGTCTTCATTTCAAAAGACAGGAGTAGGCTTTATGGCCCAAGACAAAAAGGAATTGTGGTGTATTGACTATAATATTCAGGAAAATTTAAAAAATACAGTTCAGTTAATTTTTAAGAAACCTTACAAGGACCTTGCAGTTAGAGAGAGTGGAGTTTTATACTTATAAAACTGCTAGGATCATCTATGGAGAGTTGAAACTCCTCTTTTCTTACCTCGTGGATTTTTCACTTCCACAGGTGGGCTTGATTTCCCAACCCCCTATGAGTACTTATAAAACAGTGTTTATTTTTAGAATGGTTTTGAAAATTACTGTTTTAATGACTAGAATAGATAGACAATGTGTGATCTTTGACCCAGGAGGAAAAATAATATCAGATTTATTGATTCACACTCCTGAAGTACAATTTGGTATCAGAAACTCAAACTTTGATTTTAAGGCAAAAGAATTCAGGGATATAGCATAGTGTTCTTTTTTCATTAACTGTATGAGTGGCAGGCCACTGAAAAGGTATCAGCTCTTTTAAGAACTTCGAGAGCGAGTGAGAAAGCGCTCAGATAAATTTACCCTACATATCCATTTTCAGAGTGGACCTTCAAATCATATCTTTTATAATCAGGCTTCTAGAATCTTATATTTGCAAATTGTGATAACTAAAGAAGCTAAGAGCATGGCAAAAAGCTACATAGCTTATCTTTCTTTTTACTCTCCTATGTTCTCTATAGGACCAAACCCTTATGGTTTGAAACTTAATGTTTTAAGACCAATGGACATTATGGCTTCATTCTAATTTGGAGAAGCAGCTAGACATGTGATCAACCATTTTTCCATTGTAGAAATTTCACATGCATTTAAGACAGTTTATGGATTGGCTTACAAATATTTTGCCTTTAGGTGTTTTTGCATTGAATCTGACTTTGACAATTCCATTGGCATTTCTTATAATCCTATTAGTAAAGTCATGACTGCACAGACTATATCCCCAATATCTTCTCTTATAAACAAGAGAAGGGAATTTTGGGATGTGCACGAAGTGTGGCAATACATATATATGTGATTGCTTGCAATTTTTAAATTTTGATTTTACATTTTTAAACACTTTTGATTTTACATCTTTAAAGTATTTTGATTTTACATTACTAAGTTATTTTGATTTTATATTTTTAAGTGATTTTGGTTTTACACTTTTAAATTATTTTGGTTTTACATTTTTAAATTCTTTGTATTTTACCTTAGCAATGCACTTCGAGAATACACAGAAAGTGCAACTAAGTGACAGACTGACTTTTGTCTGACTTTTGTTCATCTTTTTGACAAGAACTTTCCTTCTACTGTGATGTGGAAAGGCCTGGATGGCATTTGGAAATGCCCAAGCTGGGCCATGGTTTGGGGCCCTGGATACATTCCTTCCTAGGTGCAGATCCAGCAGCAGAGGAGTTGATCCCCACCAGAGACATTTGTGAACTGGGGGTCCAAGAGAAGGACCAGACAACAGCCCAGAGGGATCAGCCAGATGTCACCAGCCCTTCAGACGCTGATGGCAGCAATGTCCCCCCTGACTGTGACACCAGAGACAGCAGACACAGTTCCAGTGTAGCAGCTGAAATGGACTGTCTTAGGTGATATGCAATAAAAAGACTGTAAATAGGCAATGGACCTGCTTGCTTCTCCCATGGCTACTTGACATATGGTGGTCTTGGGAGAGGCTTTGCCCTATGCTTTCTATTGAAGGACTATGCTTTTAAATTAGTGGGTGAAAAACCAACACACCCACCTGCCATTGTTATTGAGACAATTTTACTGGACATGACTTTGCTTATATGAACCTGTGAAACTAAAATTGTTCTAGAATTGTGAAAAGTACAATAGAGAATTGTGATAAGCTAGAATTGCTCTAGAATTGTAAAAAGTACAATAAAGAATTGTGAGAAACTAGAATTGGTCTAGAATTGTGATAAGTGTAACTAGAATTGTGACAATCTACCTCACTGATATTTATTTGTTAACTAGAATTGTGATGTTTTACCTTGTTGACTTCCCACCTCAGTGTTGACATCCAAGTGTCATTCAACCTCTTTGGCTTATTATCTCCTTGAGTATGACTTTAATGAATGGGTTGAACACTTGGGCCACTGTTGAGCCTTGTTCTCATTGTCATACTTATGTTTACTGATCTGCTGCTTTGTACATCCTTGGGCATAATACTCTGTCATCTCATGGATCAAGTGAACTATAGCTGGTGCTAAAAGTTTAGCTTGATGAGATGTGCGGTCCCTGCAAAACAAGAGAAGGGAATTGTAAGGGTCCTTTAAATGGGCGGTGCCACAGTGCAACAGGAGAGTTGAGTTTCCCAGAAGTAATCTCTGTAGATATAGGACTTCCCTGTGGGTGGGATCCTGGCCATATTGAGATAGCTTTGTAATGGGTGACTCTCTCCCTGTTTGGCTGTGTGTGTGACCTCACAGATGCTTTATAAGCCCACTGCAGACAGCAGTTGCTCTTTTTAACCTGGAGCTAGCCTGGGGTAGCCAAGCCAACCCAAGCTGATGGATAGCTGAGAGAGGTGAGAAGTTTGGTAGTGAACATGTGGGTCTTCAGATCAGGTGTTCACTAGGGAACTAACAAGTCAGGCATCAAGTCAGGGCATTATGTGAGTAGGTATAATAAAAGGTTTTAAGATTGCATGTGGCTGTTCTTGAGTGTGCTACTGGTTATTAAACTAGAGATTCAAGAAATCATGGCCAGAGACCTTTGAAGGCCTCAGAGGAGGCGAGCCGGGTAGAGTTGACACTGCAAAGGTCAGTGGTCATTGGTACTCTGTTGGGCCTAGGACAGACTGGTAATTGTAACTGCCAGGAGGGCATGTTACAGAAGTGACTCTGACTCAGGCCTGGGTCTCACAGGCAGTGATATAGAAGTGCCCTGGGAGGAGCCCCACTGTGAGGATTAGCAACTTCCTTGGGACTAGAGGCTTAGCAGTGACAGTGTCACTGCTCAGTGACACTGTCATTCCCACATCTACCTCCATGCTGGCTGGAGGCTTTGGATTCAGAGGGAGCTTTAGACTGCATCTGGCTGGAAACATTCTAACAGGAAAAGATCCAAGACTTTGAAGAACACAATATAGGATCTGGACTTTAACTCCTGGCTGCATTTTGGGATTATTGAACAGGAACTAAAGCCAAGGCTGCCTCCCCAGAAGCTCCCCAAGAAATCTTGCCCCCAAGAGAACGATTCACAATTTAGAGACAACATAACATTACATATTGTCACTGCCTCCCCTACCCCACCCCCTGCAAAAGCCTACTTTGTATTTTAGCAATTGCCCTACCCCTCACAGCACCGGAAGTATCTCTGCAGAAATTCTATTACCCCAGACCAGGCCCCCCACTGTGGAGATTAGAAGTTGCCTCAGGCTGTGCCCCACTGCCTTGTGGACTTGTGGCTGCCCCCATGAATGTCCCTGCTGTAGAATGTCTCTGCACAGTTGTGTTGTGGACTGTGCTTGTTCATTAACTTCCTGTTTTGGGTGGGTATAGCCAGATCCTGTTAGGTTCTGGTGTGTTTTACGGTACCCTCTACCTTTGGCTTCAATTTCTCTGCTGGTCTACTGCTTTGCAACGAAAACAGAACAGCCAATCTGTGGTAGAGTTCACCCTGTAATTTTTCCAGCCATGGAGACCACCCCTGTACCTGGTTTGCTCTGTTTGCTAGCTTCTCCTATAACCTGCTTGTGCAGATCTGCTCCTCCCTGTGCCCACACCCTTTTCGGGCAATCTCCCAGATTATCTTCTGCTGGTAAATTGTTATACTTCCAATCTTTGTGAATTTTACCAGTCAAGCACTATTTTCGAGGCTGATTTAAAAAAAAATTAGTAATATGGGTATGAGAGGAGCTGAGAAAGTTGTGTCTGCCATCTCTGCCATCTTGGCTTTTCCCTAACTGGATATTCTCATTACGAACATGATTGAAGAAATAGAACCCAATAGGAACTTGATTGAAGAATTAGAACTAGAGAGAATAGAGATGGATTTATAGAACTGTGATTCATCTTCACAGTTATGATAATTGAATGCATAAGAGGAGTGAGAAACAGAGAGAGACACACAGACAGGCATAGACAGAGATAGAGACAGAGAGAGAGAAAGAAATGGAGATAGAGACAGATACAGAAAGACAGAGATTAGTGAAGAAGATTTAAGATAGAGCCTTAGAAGGTACAAATGAAGTATTAGAGGAGGATCTTTCAGAATGTGAGAATAACATGAGCAAAGAAATAGCTCTGTGTTATCAGTTTTGTAATGCAAAAAAAAAAAAAAATTACATCTATTTTTTTTTCCAAAATAAAAGTGCATGGATTTCAAGAAAGAAGCAAGTGTTGAAACAACAATCATAAATTAAAAGGGGTAGGAAAATATAATAATTGAGGAAGAAACTAGTTTGATATCTGTATGATATAGCCAAAAAGTTTTAAAGAAAGAGTCAGGTGTTCTGGATTTTAACTGTAAACTGGCAATAACATAATCTTGGTGAAAGCATTTACTCTCTTTACCTCAATTTCTTTAGGTATAAAATAAGGGAGTTGTATTAATATTCTTTGAATTCCCTCCATCTCTATATGACTATGATTCTGAAATGCATTATTTTTGATATCTCTTTGAGTGTGAAGTGATGTTTAAATGGAATGTAAAAAATTAAATAAATAACTGAAAATAGAAATACAGTAAAAATGGTTGAGATATCATTACTACATGTGTGTTCTTCTTATCATGTATATGTGTATGTGTATATATATGTATGTTTAAATGTATATATATATATATTGTGTTTATATGCATATATATGTATTTACATATTTATGTTTCTACATGCTTAATATATGTATTGTATGAGTATATGTGTGCAATATAAATGTATGTGCATATATATATAAACAATCACACACATATATGAATCATCCAAAGACACACATGGACATAAATTCATATTTTTAAGAAAAATGACATTTCTTAATAAGTATAACTTAATTTTATTGGCTCTGAAGTGTAATATTTCCACATAACACAGGTTGAAAATTTAAAATTGTACATTATTTCTGAGTATATTCAGTATCATACATATTATTTAATTTGTTTTTATTCATTTAGATGATAATTTTAACAGTACATATAAAAATTAAATCATCTAGTATTAATTAAAATTAATGCAGTAATATTGTTTTCTTTATTTTAATAGGCCTGAAAGTAGTAAATTAGTTTGCCCCAAATATTCTGTTATTTCATTTAGGAAAATGAGCTTATACTGAGTAGATACAAGTACCAATACAAATAAAAAGTCTTTTTTCTCTACATACTTCACCCATACCATCGGAACTTGCAGCAATGTTGCTTCACATATCTTATTAGGTCTTTGGCCCATCACTGATCACTTTGTTGACTTTCTGACTTTTAAATGTCTATTTGAATCAGATATCAGCGTGGGAAGTTATTATTAAAATTTGAGACTCTACAAAGGATATGAACAGACAATTCTCAGAGGAAGAAATTGAAACTATATCCACTCACATGAAAGAGTGTTCCAAATCACTACTGATCAGAGAAATGCAAATTAAGACCACTCTGAGATACCACTACACACCTGTCAGATTGGCTAAGATGACAGGAACAAATAATGATGAATGTTGGAGGGGATGTGGGGAAACTGGGACACTAATACATTGCTGGTGGAGTTGTGAAAGAATCCAGCCATTCTGGAGAGCAATCTGGAATTATGCCCAAAAAGTTATCAAACTGTGCATACCCTTTGACCCAGCAGCGCTACTACTGGGATTATATCCCAAAGAAATACAAAAGAGCAGAAAGACACATATATGTGCCAAAATGTTTGTGGCAGCTCTTTTTGTTGTAGCTAGAAACTGGAAGATGAATGGATGTCCATCAGTTGGAGAATGGTTGGGTAAATTGTGGTATATGAAGGTTAGGGAATATTATTGCTCTGTAAGAAATGACCAGCAGGAGGAATACAGAGAGGCTTGGAGAGACTTAGGTCAACTGATGCTGAGTGAAATGAGCAGAACCAGAAGATCACTGTACACTTCAACAACAATACTGTATGAGGATGTATTCTGATGGAGGTGGAAATCTTCAACATAAAGAAGATCCAACTCACTTCCAGTTGATCAATGATGGACAGAGGTAGCTACACCCAGAGAAGAAACACTGGGAAGTGAATGTAAATTGTTAGCACTAATATCTGTCTGCCCAGGTTACATGTACCTTCGGAATCTAATACTTAATGTGCAACAAGAAAATGATATTCACACACATGTATTGTACCTAGACTATATTGTAACACATGTAAAATGTATGGGATTGCCTGTCATCGGGGGGAAGGAATAGAGGGAGGGGGGGTTAATTTGGAAAAATGAATACAAGGGATAATATTATAAAAATATATATATATATAATAAAAAATTAAAAAAAAATTTGAGACTCTACTAACAAAATGATCTTCATTTCAACCTGTGATCATGAGCTTTTTGATCAAGCAGCCTCCTCATTTGTTGAAGTAATCACTGTCCATGAATTTAAAAACATATATATCTTGAACACTGAAGCAGAGCCTCTATCAATGTATTGCTCTGTCTGACTGCATTTCCCCTCTTTCTTATGTACTCTCTTTAGGAAGTACTCTAGAAGGTATCATGGAATGATACTGTAAATATGGAAGTGAATTGAAATCTGAGCTTCTGAGTCTCTGATTCTATATCAGTTTCTGTTTCTGCATCTCTTTATCTCTCTTTTTCTATTTCCCTCTGTCTCTCTCTTTCTATTTCTCTCTGTTTCTGTGTGTCTCTCTGTCTTCGCCTCTCTTTCCCCATACATAAAATGTATAGCTATATAACTTTATACTCTTTTGAGTCTCAGTTTCCTCATCTGTACTTGCATCTAATACCCCCACATATTTTTATAAGGGAATAAATTGCAGTTGCATTTTTGTTCTGCATTTGTGAAAGTAATTTCTTCCCTGAGAAATGCTTCACAAAATTAAAATTTTACATACACACCAACCCCTTCAGCAACGTGATACAGTCAATAGGACACTTGACCTGTAGTTAGAATGACATGAGTGCAAATTCAGACTTGCTCATTAATGGTGTCATCCTGAGTAAGTCACAGTTTCTCTTGGCTGCAAGTGTCTTTATCTTTAAAATAAGTATGATAATAACTCCCCAAATTACCCCCCCAGATTTATTATAGAGTATCAAATGACATATTTATTAAAGATCTTGGCATAGATCCTGGCACATAATAGGTTCATAAAAATGTTCATACCATTCTCTTCTATCTATTTTCCTAATACACACACACACACACACACACACACACACACACACACACACACACACCTATAAATCATCTTATTACCTCATAAAGTTATTGAAAGCATCACTTCAAAATTGGCCTTCCAAGGTCACATTATTCAATCTGGATTTGAACCTATAATTATCATGAGGTCAATTTTATCTGCTCAAAGATGTCCAGGAAAAGGGATCCCAATATTAAAAGGAACAGTCTAGTTTTAGAGAACTATAATTGTTAGGAAGCTCTTCTTAACATTTATAAATCTTAAATCCTTTTTGAAGAAATTAACTTCTAATTTTCATAGTTCTCTCTTTCCTGGGAGGAATAGATCGTTTAAGTCATCATGCACAAATGTACTTTATATATTGGAAAATAATTATCAGGTCCCTCTGATGTAGTCTTCTTTATCAATCTAAACAATATCACTTCCTTCAGGCAATGTTAATATAATGGGGGCTCCAATCAGATATCAGAGACAATTTCATTTACTTTTAGAAAGAAGTAATCCCTTTTTTATAGAAAAGGGGGAATCTGGTACCCATCATTTGATTATATCTATGTACATAGGAACACATATCTAAGAATAAGCCAAAAAATATATATCTGGAGGGGAACAAGGGATTTATGTATTCCAAGTCCCCCATAGCAGAGATGAGAAAAAATATTCTCAAAAAGAACATTTTAGATGTCACATAAGTAGTAAAGGGCAGGGTAGGGATTCATTCCCAGATCATCTGATTCTGAACATAAGATTCTTTTCATTGTAGCACCTGAGTTACATTGTCCATATTAAAATATCTCCATTAATATATCCATAATTCATGATATCAATTTGAATCCTAAAGTTCAAACAAACCTTCAATACTTATTAAACCTTGGCTGTGTACATATTATTTGCTACATGCCAGAAGAGATTTAAAGATTAAATTAAACATAAAGTTGCCAGAATGGACCTCAAATCTTCTCAAGGAATATGCCTATACGTAAAAATATCTATTATACAAAATGGAATCATAGGAACAAAGGAATGTTATTAATTAAAATCTATATCAGCTATAGGGAAACAGGTAATTATGCCTGATTAATAGGAACATGGAAATGTTCACTATGGAGAATGAAAAAGGATACTAATAGGCGTTTTTAAACAACTACAAATATATACAGTTTCAAGATAGCATATGGGAATTTTGATTAAATTAACCATATGCTTGAGAAGGCTAAGAATATAATTAGCAAATTAAGGTCATTTGTAAAATAAGTCAATATTTATCTATTTTCTTCTAAATCTTCACATTTTGGGTAAATACAATGTTAGCACCATATGGATTCTTTTACATGTGAGCACAGATTTTTTAGAATTTACAACATAATTTTTACTTACTTAAATCCCACAGAATTATTAATTTTAACATCAGCATGAATAGATAGGCCCCTTTTTGTTTTAGATGCAGAAATAGAGGATGACAGTTGAAAAAGATCAACTTAGTACATGTAAAGAAAAATTATCTTCTTAACAACTAGAGCTAGAAAAATGAAATGGGCTTCTGTCAGAATGATTGAGTTACCATTCATTTTAGGGATTTAAGATTAAGATGTTCTGTAGAAATTTTCACGATCGATTATGGATCGTGATTAAAGTCCTCTGAGGTCAGCTTTAAACTGTTAATTTTAGAGATTCAGTGTTTATATGTATAATACTATTTACATAGAAAATGATGGAGGCAGCATATATATTTTTGTAGGCATCTCAGGTGGCCGTATCATATAGTGATACAGCAGATTCTTGGTTCTCATATTGCTTCTTCTTTCAACTCTATAAATCATCACCATAATAATCAGCTCTATGAATAATAATAATAAAAATAATAATAATAATAATAAATTATAACATATATATTCTTAAATACTTTAGATTCTTACAATAATTCTGTAAAATAAGTACTATTGTTAGCTATAATTTATCATATGAGAAAACTGAAGGGTGAATTTAACTGACTCACCCAATTCACAAAGCTTGTAAGTATTGGAGAATGATTTTTAACTAATCAAACTTACTCCAAATCTATAATGCTATGAATTATAACCTTTAATAGTCTCTATTATGCTATATTTTAAGTCTATAGCATTCTATAGAGGATTGCTTTTAGGATACTAATAAATCTTTTAATATATTCAGTCATGAATATTTCTTTTATGTTTTTCTGCTTGATGAGTCTTGCCTGAAGGAAATCAAAATGTTTATAGGTATTATTTTCATCCGTTGGTTGAATTTGACTTCTAGATTCAAGGTCAAAATCTTAAGTATTTATCTTTCATTGTCACTTTTAAAGAATTTTACATTGAATAGACAATGGTAAAAGTTTCATTGAGATGAAAAGTAGTTTAATGGATTTATTAGTGAAGCATATACCTAATTTTGTTATTATTATTATTATCATTATCATTATTACTTTTATAATAACACAAGAATTCCACTAAAATTTCTGATCACATGAAAAAATATGAATATGAAAATTTTCATATGCATACAATAAAAGTTATGCATTGATTTAATAGTTTACTGTATGAAATATAGATATTGGTATAAAACTACAAAAGATAACCAATGGAAAAAAAATAAAATCTAGAATAGATTGTTTTTCCTGTTAAAGACAATTTTTAAATTTTATTTGAAAATGTGGGTTAGTTTACAAAGCAGAAGCACACACAAACATGCATAAATAGTAATTTAGATTTTAGGGCAGCAAAAATAATTTATTGATGATTTCAATTGTCTTTATTTTAATGTTTTTTTTTTAATTTTGAATGCTATTGTAAATATTTTGAAACCAACAAAATTCATGGTTTGGAGAACCCTTTGTTATTCTTATCTTTGTTAATAATTTTATTAAAAATGGGCCAACTAAGGATATTTTACTGAAGAATGAAACATATGCAGATTAATCAAAGGATTACTAAGTAATTATAATATATGTCATAAATATATTCATAAAAATGTTAGTATTCTGAATTGTAAATTTAGTATTCTCCATCAGATAAATGCTGTGACAAATAAGTAATATAATATTTTGGACTCCAAAGCATAAATTAAATAATCCTTGCAATGAAATAGCATCCATGAATGTCTTAAAATGTAAAAATATAGTATCATTACTATTTTTATAATTTTATTTATTTTATCATTTGAGTTCAAACTTGAGATAGAAAATGCAAATTCTTCACTCAAGTTTTCATTTTTTTAACATTATTCTTATAGGCATTATCATTATTTCCTTCATTTAAAAAGCTACATAAATTATTACTATAATTACAAAACTATCCTCCCCACCTAATCATTTTGATATAATATATTTAGAAATTACCTTGAAATCAATCACTTAAATCCCACAGAAACAAAGTCCCAAAAGAGCAGGATTCAATGGGGAACTGAAGGTTGGAGTGTTTTTCTAATAATATTGCTCATGAATCCCCACTGGTATTTTTCCCAACACTATTTAACCTCTCTTCATAGCAATTAAGCAATTAGCTTTTCAAATAATTTCTTTTCTCCAAACTGAAAAATGTTCTCTCATATGGTTGTTATAAAGTATATCCTCTACTTTGAGAGGGGTAGGGGTTGAAGTGGTTGTTATACTTTTTTTTGTTTTTGTTTTTGTTTTTTCTTTTTCCTGGTGCTAGCAATCATTTTCTCCCTTTAACAAATCTACATTATTTGTGTGTATCACAAAAGATATAGTAATAACTTTGTTGTCCATCTGGTCAGATGATTCTTGGGTTGGAAACAACTATGTTGTTTCTAATGGTTACTGCAAAGTTTCTTTTACAAACTTGACTATTGCTGCTAAGCACATGAGCTGTAAGAGGGATATAAGATGGATTTTTATTGCTCTTCTAGCCTAGCTGCTTGTTTGGGAATTTTCCTTAGTAAATCCAGCTATCTTATCATTAGTCACTTTAGCACTCAGAGTATTTATTATCTTAAAATCAGTTTAGGAATAAAGGTGGTCATCTTTGAGACTCTAAGAGAGACAAAGAATTATAAAAAAGAAAAAAAAGAATTATAAAAAGCTGTTGTTTCTAAAGATATTTACTTCTTCTTTCTCAAAAGTCATCAGGAAGAGAACAAAATAAAGTCTGCTTGAACTTTGACACATATAACATAACAACTATTTTTCAATAGGCATTAATTTCAAAAGACTTTTAACATATGGGAAACTGATTAGAAAAAATAATATAAAAAGTATCCTCCAAATTGATGCAAATGGTTTTCTTATGTATAACCAGAGCTGTATGACCCATTAACTAGAATACTGGAAGTAAACAGAGTATATCTTGCATGTTCAAATGACTGGAGTTTCATTATCTGGATTCCCCACCTACAAATATATTTTCCCTCTCATTAAAAAGTGGTATCCTTGGAATATTGCTTGAAAGGTGTCTTGGATTTGCTGTATATGTCACCATTTTGATGGTTTAAAAACTGCTTTTCATCCTATTGCCATTTCTCCCTACCTCTTCTAAAAGTAAAACAAAACAACAAAACTGACAACTTTGATCTTACTATCACAAATTTAAAGCTTGAAATGATTTTAAATATTATATATTAGCTAGAGAAGTTATATAGTTTGCAGAAAATTACTTATTTTATACTTTTTTACATACCAAAAATAGGGCCTTTGTATTTAGTTTTTGATTTCTCGATTATGTGAGGAAAACACTTAAGTAGTCTTAAATTGCTCACTAAAAACTTCCGAACTTAAGAATTGTAATTCTGGTATTGCCCCTATGGTTTAGTAAAAATGAGTAATAGATTTTTTGGGTTCTGTGTGCAGATTCTGTTTCTATTATTACTTGGGATTACTAGGTGAGAACTCGGGTTGTCTGGATAGTGACGAGGTGAGAATTCAGGTTGGACAATTACAAGGTGAGAACTCAGGTTGACTTGATGGAAGGAGCAGGCTCATTGGCTGAGGTGGTTCTTCCCAGAAGCCCTTGCATTATCCCACGCCCATTCTCTGGGAGAATGAAAGAGAGGACTCCCAGAGATAGAAGAAGACTCTGCATTGCATCAGGCTTGACGGGGCTCCCTGCAGGAAGGGAAGTCACTTCTCTGGACAAGAGTTAACAGCAACATACATTTGGCACATAGTAGGGCTGTTTTTCATTCCCTGTGGCAAAACTGTCCATTTATATCTTTTATAGGGCTCGGCCAAATTAACACTAGGCACTGAAAAAGCAAATCTTTTCATATCCTCCTTATCTAGAGGGATAGAATAGAAACAATCCTTAATGTCTATAACCCATAGAGGCCATTCTCTTGGCAACTGAGTAGGAGATGGAAGTCCAGGCTGAAGAGTTCCCATAGTTTCCATCTGTTCATTTACTCTTCTTAGATCAGTTAACATCCTCCATTTTCCAGATTTCTTTTTCACCACAAATACTGGGGAATTCCAAGGACTTAGAGAAGGCCGCAAGTGTCCTTGGTCAAGTTGTTCTTGCACTATGTCTAATAAGGCCTGGATTTTATCACTTCTTAAGGGCCACTGTTCTACCCACACTGGTGAATCAGTCTTCCACTGAATAGGAACTGGTGAAAGTGCAGGTAGGCCTTCAACAGCAGCCCTGCCTAAAAAGCCGAAGTGCTTATTTGTAATCCTATCTGCTGTAAAATGTCTCTTCCCCACAGATTGATGGGGATTTTTTCAACCACAAAAGGAGTAAAAGCTCCTGTTTCTCCTTCAAATACCCATCTCAAAGGCCTAGCACTAACTTCTGCTGCTATTGATCCTCCCACCCCAGACATATAGGTGTCTGCTTTAATCTTTGGCCAGTGACCGGGCCAGTTGGCACCTCTAATAACTGTACGATCTGCACCCGTGTCTACCAATCCTTCAAATGGTATTCCGTTTATATAAATAGTAAGCATAGGTCGGTCAGCTGTCACAGCTGCTGTCCAATATATTCCTGGATTTTGTTCATTGGAGTCAAAATCTAGACGACTATCACGAGGTTGCTTATTAGGGGTACATAACAATAAGCCTGATGCTACTACTTCTCCTGGTTGATAAATTACACGTTGTCTGCCTGTGTTAGTGACTGGGATTGATACACGTTCTCCAGTCTCCCACATAAGACGCTGTGCCACAGTGGGCACAAATACCTTTTATAGCCAGGCTATGACGCAGACTTCCTAAGATCAAGGTCCCTTTTATCCAGGAACTTCTAGAGAATCTTGTCAATTCTTTCAATGTGGTAAAGTAGGGCATGTGAAAGCTCAATGTTGGCAGAGTGAGAAAACAGGGTGGGAGAACAAGACCCAATACCCCATGCCCAAAATGCAACAAAGGCTTCCATTGTGCATCAGACTGATTCAGGGAAACGGAATGTGGAACCCAGCCCCAGGGCCCAAGACAAAAAATACTTGGGGCATGATGGCAGCCAATGCCACACCCAGAGAGTGCCTAGAAGTTCAGTACCCAGACATGACCAATGAGCCAGGAAGCAACCTGATGGGAGAAAGGGATTACAATTGGGGAGAATAGTTGTATGCAGCTGGGACATACACCCTGGAGAGGTGAAATCTGTTATTCTCCAGCCTATGGATCCCTTGCCTCCAGATAAAATAGGCTTGACCATTTCACCTCCTGAGAGTCATCACTAATAGCCTGGGCGTTATTGCTATGTGCTTATGTAATACCTCCCATGCTGATGAGTTTGTGCATCCCTGTTTCTAATAAGACACTTCAGCCCAGAAACCCACCAGCAATCCTCACTTTCCTTTAGTGCTTTTCACCTCCCTTCCTGCAGGGAGCCCCGTCAAGCCTGATGCAATGCAGAGTCTTCTTCTATCTCTGGGAGTCTTCTCTTTTATTCTCCCAGAGAATGGGCGTGGGATAATGCAAGGGCTTCTGGGAAGAACCACCTCAGCCAATGAGCCTGCTCCTTCCATCAAGTCAACCTGCGTTCTCACCTTGTAATTGTCCAACCTGAATTCTCACCTTGTCACTGTCCAGACAACCCGAGTTCTCACCTTGTAATCCCAACAAGTATTATTTTGGGGAAATTAGTTCACCCCTTTAGGCCATGCTTAAAGTTCCATCTCCAAATGGTTTGATATTCCAGATCTAAATCCTATGCAATTTTGACCTTACTCAAATAAAGCCATGAACAACAGCATCTCCCACATTATGAAAGAAAAACTGTGCTAGAGATCAGTTAGCTAGAGCTATGTATTCCCCCAGGTAAGTTGCTAGGCCAGATACTTGAATGGGAATGACAATTAATATGTGAGTATTGCCCATTAGACTTCTAAATTGGATAATCTGTATGAGGCACTACCCACCATATAACAGATGAAGACAATAGATTTATTTCACAGAACATTAATGTCTAGCCATCTTAGTGGCTATGAGACTAATAATCAAACTCTTCTTTTACCTTAAAGCAACTTATATTAGAAGAGTACTTAGAGATTAAGAATACTTCCAAGCATTAATATATCCATTCTTTTCTTTTTACCTATTTCTCCCAATAATTTCTCCCCATTGGAGATAACTGCATGTAACCATTCTCATTATCATCCACTTGCACTCTAAGCAGTAGCATTTGCTTCTTTTTTAATTTTTTTAAATTTTTAATAGTTTTTATTTACCAGATATATGCATGGGTAATGTTACAACATTGAAAATTGCCAAACCTTTTGTTCTAATTTTTCTCCTCCCCCCCAGATGGCAGGTTGACCAATACATGTTAAAATGTTAAAGTATAAATTAAATACAACTTATGTATACATGTCCAAACAGTTGTTTTGTTGTACAAAAAGAATCGGACTTTGAAATAGTGTATAATTAACCTGTGAAGGAAATCCAAAATGCAGGTGGACAAAATTAGAGGGATTGGGAATTCTATGTAGTGGTTCATAGTCATCTTCCAGAGTTCTTTCTCTGGGTGTAGCTGGTTCAGTTGATTACTGCTCTATTGGAACTGATTTGGTTCATCTCATTGTTGAAGAGGGACACATCTATCAGAATTGATCATCATATAGTATTGTTGTTGAAGTATACAACGATCTCCTGGTCCTGCTCATTTCACTCAGCATCAGTTCATGTAAGACCTTTCCGAAATCATCCTGTTGGTCATTTCTTACAGAACAATAATATTCCATAATATTCATACACCACAATTTATTCAGCCATTCTCCAATTGATGGGCATCCACATAGTTTCCAGTTTCTGGACACTGCAAAGAGGGCTGCCACAAACATTCTTGTACATACAGGTCCCTTTCCCTTCTTTATATCCCTTTGGGATATAAACCCAGTAGTAACACTGCTGGGTCAAAGGGCATGCACATTCTGGAGAATGATTTGGAATTTTTAGAATAGTTCCAAATCATTCTCCAGAATGGATAGATGTATTCACAATTATACCAACAATGTATATGTCCCTGTTTTCCCACATCCCCTCCAACATTGAGCATTATCTTTCCCTGTCATTCTAATCAATCTGAGAAGAGTGATGATATCTCAGAGTTGTCTTAATTTGCATTTCTCTGATTAATAATGACTTGGAGCATCTTTTCATATGCCTAGAACTAGTTTCCATTTCTCCATCTGAGAATTGTCTATTCACATCTTTTGACTATTTACCAACTGGAGAATGGCTTGATTTCTTATAAATTAGAGTCAATTCTCTATAGATTTTGGAAATGAAGCCTTTATCAGAACCTTTGACTGTAAAAATGTTTTCCCAGTTTATTGTTTCTCTTCTAATATTATCTGCATTAGTTTTGTTTCTACAAAAAATTTTCAATTTGATATAATCAAAGTTTTCTACTTTGTGATCAATAATGATCTCTAGTTCTTCTTTGGACATAAATTCATTCCTCTTCCACAGGTCTGAGAGGTAAACTATTCTATGTTCCTCTAATGTATTTATGATGTCATTCTTTATGCCTAGGTCATGAACCCATTTTGACCTGATTTTGATGTATGGTGTTAAGTGTGGGTCAATGCCTAGTTTCTGCCATATTAATTTCCAGTTTTCCCAGCAAAACAGCATTTGCTTCTAATGGAAACTTGAAGTAACTATTCCTAAAGTGGAAGATAGTCCCTTGTTATAGCTGATTCTTTCTTGGTACTTCCTTTTGAGAATAATTTAAAGCAATTTGTGATGGAATCTCTTTATACAGATAACGTATCATACTGCTTTTTTGAGGAGTAACTCTTAAGATGCTTGCTCTTAAGGTGTTCCAATAAAGTCACATCATGATATCCTCCCACCTTTACACCCATTTTCCTAGTACTATTCTCTAAAAAACAATACAGGCATACAGTAACCACCTAATAAAAGCTTTTTAATTGACTAAGCTAAAACTCAGTTTACTGACATGTTTGACTCATATGTTTTATGCCTAAAGGAGTAAAATTATTTACTTAACATCATATACTACCTGAGAATACATTTTTTTTCTTAGTTTAAAAAGAGTACCTCCTTCAAACAGAAGTGACCACTCTGATTTACAGTAAACTTTACAGATAATTTAAGTAACTGCTTTGGTATCTCAGAGTATCCTGGACTGAAAACAAATGTAAGAAAAAAAACGAAACCTTGTTAAATTAATTACCTTTATTCTGGATCACTATCTGGAGAAAAGTCTAGCAATCTAATCTGAATAATCCCAATTTTCAAAAAAAATGATATAGCTATACACAATTTGCTATTATCACAAGGACTGCATTATATCAATAAAATATAGGCCCATCTCAGCTAAAAACATGTTCTTAAATTTTAAATCCACAATGGTAGTCTATTACAGATAACATTTTGTAGGATAGCAATTGCATAGTTTGTCATGCTATATAATATAATTATTAACAGAATTCAGATGTGAGTTTTACTGAGACATTCATGAATAATTTTTCATATTTCTTTCAATTTAAAAGAATCTTGAGAAATTGTTAGTGTGTTTAATTGTCCATTTGAATGTGAATTCTGTGGAGGCAGTATAAATTGTTATTCAATTATTGTTAAACATGTTATTCAAATGTAAATGTAATATATTCAATAGTTCACTGAGAAAAAGCAATTTATCCACAATATTTCTTATGATTTCATGTGGACTAGCTGTTTCCATGTCAACTGCAGAGAGCAAAGAGGTTCAGGAACCATATGGTTTACTGAACCATCTGTGTACCCCAAGGATGGGCTCAACTTTCACTGAAAATGAAAACTTATTTTATGAAAGGTTAAAATCGCAGAAATATAGATCAAAAGCCATTTACTTATCCTCCTAAAACTTCATTTTCCATCTGTTGATGTGAAATTATTTTTGTTACTATTCAAAAATATTTAATTCCAGAAGGAAATTATATAGTATTAGTTGTAATAAACAGATCCATTGAATGAGGGGGAGGTAAAATGTAGGTATTTAAATAAATCTATTTTACCTTGTAATGATAGCTAATTTAAAGTAATGAAATAAAACTTCAACTTACATCAAGTTTTATTTTTCACTTTCTGAGAGTAGAGAAATTTGAAATTTTAGATATGACACACCAATGATGGAGGATAGTGGAGTGTGGTTAGCATAGATACAAGAGTTAATTTGTATTGTTATTGTTTTGGATTTTTTTTCTTATTTTATATATATGGCTTATTGAAGTAAGGGACTTCTGGTGGATATACTTTATCAGTGTAAAATTTCAACTTTTTTCCAATTTATAGTCTTAAAAAGATATATGTGTAAATAAAATCTTAGCTGACTTAAATTTAATTCATTTAAATTTATTTTAAAAGTGAGTCAGATAGAAGTTAAATGACTTTACTTTGTCAAACAGTAAACACCTGAGTTTATATTTGAATTCTAGTCTTCCTAATTTTAGTTTTAACCCTTTGCCCACTGTGTTATCTAGCTATCTCTTAGAATCATAAGTTTACATAAAGACAAGAAGAGGAACACAAATGTCATCTCACTCACCAAACATATGAACAAAGGCCCCTGAATCTCAGTGTGTTTCTTTCTGGCATCCATAGAAAATCTTTCGACATAGGAAAGTACTTTTAACACTAATATCCAATCTTATTTTGGTAACTTTTTGGTTTGAGTATGATATAAAAGCAGGAGAGTTATTAAATTCAAGTAGTGATTAGAAGTATCATAAAGGATATAAATCATTTATTGTTCATGGTCTGATATGACAAGTTAAAATAAGAAGCAAGATGAGAATGAAGGAAATTCTATTCATATGCAAAACTTTACTTTGTCCCTTATTTTATATTACTAGATTTGGCTCATTATTCTTTACTTACTAACAAATTAACCATTCCACCCAAAATTTTTAATCTTCGTACTTGAGGCTATTTATTCATTTCTATGCTGATTTAAACACAATACAAAAGAAAAACAAGTGCAAAAATAACTTTTAGAAGAACAGTCTTTCTCACAACACTTGTGTGAAAGAGGAACAATATATTTCTAGACATGCCATGTTGACTAGGGAAGTTTTCCTTAGGCCCCATCCTGAACAGGTTAAATCACTTCTTTTAATTAAGAAGTAATGAAATTCTTCTTGAAAAGTGATTGATCAAGGGTAACTGTTTAGGTTATTACTGTTCACCTGAGTACAAAAGGTCACGAGTAGCTTTCTACTGACCTTTTGAAGAGTCATCTGTCCTTTCATTGACAGCTTTAAATATAACAGAAACTTATGCTTCACTGAGTTTATTCTATAGACTTTAAAAATTAATGTAGAAAAAAATCAATAAAGCAGATTAAAATTAAAAATGAACTATCTTTTCACTAAAAATAATAACAACAAGCTGGTTGTTAAACATTTACCAACTTAACCTTGGTCTTTATGATTCAATATCTATATTTTCTAGTGCTTCTAAAGATTTCAAAAGATCTGGATTACATGTGATATTCATCAGCTAATATCCCTGGAATCCCTTGTCAAAACTGAGGTTTGACATGGGTTATGGCTATGAAAAACAATCTCCTAATTTCTTGAAGTATTATATCACTAGACAAAGAATTTTATCTATGGAGTTTTACCAAAGAGTTCTTAACATCCAAAATTTGTGAATAATTTTTATTCAATGATGGACTAAATTTTAAAATATCTGTTTTCTAAAACATTTATTTTTAAATCATGCTATTGTTAAAGGTTTAGTGCAAAATTAGTTTGACTTTGATTTAGGTATACTCCTCCCATTTTTGGTATTTCTCTTAAATTTTACATTTACATAATCCTTTCTCCCCAAAGGACTTAATGTCTGCCTCTTGTCATTCTATTTCTGGAAATTGTGATCATTTTTACTTTTAAATGGTTTGGCCCTTCTCCCCTCTTGTGTGACTCCTCCTATCCCAGCAGCTAGTCTTGAACATATGGTTTTATTACTTACATAGAGCCTTTCTTCTTTTCCCACTGACTTTTAAGTCACTAAAGAAATGGAAATCAACTCCTCATTTTGAATTAATTTCCTCAATACAATTAACTAATACAATGAGTAATGTTTTCAAAATAAAATTATTTTTTATAAAGGGCCTTGGGAGCAGCAAGAACAACCAGATATGATTTAAATATTGTCACCTAGACATTATTTGAGATTGTCTTAAATACTCTGATCTCATTATTTCAAAAGCTGAACTATATGAATATAACTACATATATAATAATGCATGTAATACACACATACATATACACAGACACACACAAAACACCCAAGTGGATAAATACATACATCCATTTATAAAACACATATACATAATGTCAATTGGAGCAAAACTAATCCCTCAACTGTGAGTGGCTAGAGTTGTACAAAACAAGCTAGTGACAAGAGAGTCAGGAATTAAACAGAAGTTTTAATTTCGAAGTGAGGAAAACAGCTTGCAAGCAAGACACATGTCTTTGCTAATGGAAGACGATCTAAGTTAATATGGAAAGAACTCAATACTTCTTCCTATGATAACACACTGTGATATAACCCTGACAATGAGAGGTAATAGTTTCTCAACAATGTGATAAGCCTAATTCATAGCAGTGAAGATGTACCAGGCTGTGGAAAAGTAGTCCAGAATTTGAAAAATTTTAAAGCATTATCATAGTCACAAATGTGACTAGGTGAAAAGAAAAAGGCTTGGGGCAAAATTATTTTAACAACTAGATGTGAGTGAATTAGGTTTTTTAAGGTGGGAGGAAATGGGGAAGGTAAGTAAAGGCAAGATGAAGGGAGGAAAGAAGATATTAGAAAGGGTCCTAATTTGAGAACAAAGTTACATGTACATTATATGTATGTGAATTTCTACATGATGAATGAGCAGCTATAAGAAGAGATAGTTGACTCTATCTTAGATATCCTAACAAGACAGACATTACATTATTCCAGACAATTGAGACAATTGGTAAAGTTCCTGCAGGGCTTTATGGCCAGAAACTACTCTGGGATTTTGCTGTAATTGAGATCATTCAGAGGGTAAGTGCAAAGTATTATTGTTGTGACATGCCCAGGCTCAGTCGTCTTGCTATGTGGCCTTACTCCTGGCAAATAAATTGTCTCCAAACTAGTCTCTGACCTGTGTGCAGTAGAAGCCAAACAAAGCAGATTACAAACAGAAGAGTTTAGCATTATTGTTTATATAAGTATGTATGGCAGTGAGATGGCATAGTGGATAGACACATCCTGGAGTCAGGAAGATCTTAATTCAAATCTATTCTGACACTTACTAGCTATATTCCCTCAAGCAACTACACCTTATTTGTCTCAGTTTCGTCATCTGTAAAATGAGCTGGATAAAGCAATGGCAAACCACTTTGGTATTTTTTCCAAGAAAATCTCAGATGGGTTCATAAATAGTAAGGCATAAATGAAAGGGCTGAACAACAATGATAAACACATCTATCTATATGCATAGATATATACATGAATACATATATACATATATATGTATATATATATATACATATATATATATATATATGGATATAGATATAGATAAAGAGGAATATAAGGAGAGAGAGCTAGACCATCACTGTAATTTATGTGAGTTCTTTGTTCAGTAAATTTGAAAAATTATGGAAAAATATAAAACAACAACAACAACAAATTATCCAGTAACATTCAACAAAATTGAAATCAATTGACGCTGTCAGATACAATAACATCATAATATATCTTGCACCTTTGAGGAATTTTTCAAAAGATGGATGCATTTTCTAAAAAAAATGTCTGAGGCAGACATCTTATAATTGCTCACCTTGCTGTACTTCTCTGGTTTTCATCATGCATCAATCAGATACTATCCCCAAGTCTAATTTCAGTTTTGTATGTATTTTTTTAAAATAGATTCTCAGCTTCTTAATCTCATTGCCTGCTTTTGTTTTTCTTTGTATCCCAAGTGCTGAGCACAGTGGTTGGTACATAGTAGAGATTTAAGGAATGTTTGTTTATTCACTGATTCATTTACTTAAGTTTGTATCAATTCATATAAGTCTTCTCAGGTTTCACTGAGACCATCTCCATTAATTCTTGTAGCAAAACGGCATACCATTAGCTTTATGTAACATAACTTAATCAGTCATTGCCCCAACTGGTTGGCAACCCCTCTCTTTTCTATTTCCTTATGTAAAATTACCATAAATGTTTATCTACATATTGATCCTTTCCTTTCTCTCTTTCTATCTTTTAATCTCTTTGGAATACAGATCTTTTAGTGGCATTGCTGGTTATAAGGCTATGTGGTTTAATAGATTTAGGGGCATAGTTTCAAGTCTGTATGCTTTTTTAATTATCACAGGTCAGCATTTGGAGCTTCTTCAGGAATAATATAAAATAATCTGATGGAAAAAAAAAACTTGTATTAAATACTAGAAAAAAGTAATTATAGTATTGTATACATCTTTTCAAAAAGGCTTTACATTTTCATATAATCTCATCAATGATTGAAGAAATATAGATGACTAAGCAGTAAATAAAGCTATTGTCCATTGCTTTCAAGGGACAGGCAATGTGGAATAGTAAATAAAGTAGTCTTTAGAGTTGAAAAAACCTCATTTCACATCCCAAGTCTTATATATACTGGACATGGTCTCCTTGAAAAGTCACTTAAACTTTAAATATTCTTGAAAAATTTTATAGATTCTATGTTTCACAAAAAAGGTACAAACTATTGATAAAAGATTTGTACTCATGTAAAAGTTTCCTATACCAGTAAAATAGCAGACCAGATTTCTAGCATTATGTTCAAGGCAATGAGAAAAATTATTATTACTCTCACATGGCAATGAGAAAAATTATCACTCTCAGTAATAACTGATTATAAAAATTAGACTAAGTTTCCCTCATTTCTATTTCTACATTGTCTGTAAGCTATTCAATCAGCCTTTGAAGAGTAAGATTAATAAAGAGATAAAATCTTAGGCCCACAGATCACATTGGGAATACTTAGAGCATTAACTTAATTAATTAGAAGTTAAGTAAAGGTGGAGCAATGTAAGATACTTCACTGAATAAACAATTGACTTAAAAAAAATCCAGGAGAGAGAATGTAAGAATTATTGGAGTACTAGAAAAACCACAATGAAAAAAAAAAGTCTAGACAACATCTTTCAAGAAATTATCAAGGAAAACTACCCTGATATTCTAGAATCAGAGGGTAAAATAATTATTGAAATATTCCACCAATCACCTCCTAAAAGACCTCAAAAATAAAAATCCAAGCAATATCATAGCTGAAATGCAGAATTATCAGATGAAGGAGAAAAATAATTCAAATATTAAGGATCCACAATCTGGATTACCCAGGACCTAGCAGGTTACATTTAAAGGATCAAAGCTGCTGGAATATGATATTCTGTAGGGCAAAGGAATTTGGACTGCAATCAAGAATCAATTATCAAGCAAAATTAAGCATTATGTTTCAGGAAAATAGACATTCAATGAAACAGTTGAATTTTAATTATTTTTGATGGGAAGAGCCAAGTTGAACAGCAAATATGTTTTCCAAATACAGAACTAAAGAAAAGCATAAAAAGTACAAAAGGATGGAAACTGTTTTTAAGGTTAAATGGTTACATCAATCCATGGTAAGATGACATATTTAACTATTGAGAATTGTACCTTTGTTAGGAGTATACTTAGATAGTACAGGTATCATTGGACTTCATTGTGATAATATTAAAAGGAAGTTATGCATGGAAAAGGGATTGATTATACTGGAAGAAAAGGAAAAGGGTAAAAAGGGTAAAATAGGGTAAATTTTGTCATGTGTAAAGGCAAAAAAGGTCTATTCCAGTTGAGGGAAAGAAGGAAGGGGGGAAAGCATTGTGGAAACCTTAATCTCATTGGATTTGGCTCAAAGAGACTTTAGTTTACTATAGAAACTTGTTTCATCCCATTGGGAAGTAGGAGGAGAAAGGGAAAATGAAAGTAAGAGATAATAGAAGGGAGAATAGAAGTAGAAAGGAAAAGGGATAAAAAATAAGGAAGGGCTGTAGAAGGAGAAGGCAGATTGAGGGAGGTGGTGGTCAGAAGCAAAATACTGGTGAGAAGAGAAAGGATGAAAGGAAAGAAAAAATATAATTTGGGGAAAATACGATGGCAAATAAAGTTAACTGGGAATGTGAATGGGATGAAGTCTCTCATAAAATAGAAATAGATAGCAGACTGGATTGCAGTCAAGAATCAATTATCCAGTAAAATTGACGTTACATTTAAAGGAAGAAAATGGGCATTTAACAGTACATACAACTTTCATTTTTTTTTTATAAAAAGACCAGAGCTGAACAAAAAAATTGATCTCCAAACACAGAACTCAAGAAAGCATTAAAAGATAAAAAGGAAAAATCTCTTGACAACTATATCTTTATTATGCATATACATAGAGGGTTCAGGTTATTTTATTATATTTTATTTTGATAATATAAAAAAAGGAAGTGCAAGTGGAAAGGGGATTTTACTGGAAGAAGAGGAAAATAGAGGTAAAATGAGGTAAATTACATCTCATGACAAGGCAATGAAGAGCTATTATGATTGAAGGAAATAAAGGAGGGGAATTAACATTATATTAATGGTATTTTCATCATATTTGGCTCAAAAAGATAATATCAGATATATCTGGCTTCCCAGAGAAACTTGTTTTACCCTATAGGGAAGTGGAAAGGGAAAGAGGTAAAGAAAGGGGGAGGCTAATAGAAGGGAAAACAGAAGTAATAGGAGAAATATATAAGGAAGGAACAGGTACTGTAAAGGGTGAGGACTGTTTGAGGGAAGTGGCAGTCAGAAGCAAAAAGAGAGAGAGAGAGAGAGAGAGAGAGAGAGAGAGAGAGAGAGAGAGAGAGAGAGAGAGAATCATAAATTGGGGAAAGTATGATGATGGGAAATACAGAATTAATCATTTTAACTGTGAATGTGAATGGGATGAATTCTCCCATAAAACATATAGGATTAAAAGCTAGAATCCTATAGTAGGTTGTTTACAAGAAACACATTTAAAGCTAAGCGATACATAGAGAGTAAAAGGTTGTAGCAGAATCTATTATGCTTCAGCTGAAATTAAAAGTTAAAAAAAAGCAGAGGTAACAATAGTGATCTCAGATCAAGGGAAAGAAAAAATAGATCTAATTAAAAGAGATAAGGAAGAAAACCATATCTTGTAAAGGGTACAATAGATGATGAAGTATATCAATATAAACATATGTTCACAAGTGATATAATATCCAAGGTCCTAGAGAAGTTAAAAGAGATGCAAAAAAAAAAAAAAAAAAAAAAAACATAGACAGCAAAACAATACCAGTGGGGGATATCAATCTTGCTCTATCAGAGATAGATAAATTGAACCACATAATAAATAAGAAAGAAGTTAAGGAAGCAAATAGAATTTTAGAAAACGTAAGTGTGATAGACCTTTGGAGTAAATTGAATGGAGAAAGAAATGAATATAATTGTTTTCTTGGTAATATATAGAAACTACACAAAATTGACTATTTATTAGGGCTTAAAAAATCTCAAAATCAAATGCAGAAAGTCAGAAGTGGTAAAAACAGCTTTTCAGATCATGATAAAATGAAAATTAGATTAATAAAAGAATAATAAAAATAGTCTAAAATTAATTGGTAATTATTAATCTAATCCTAATCAATGAGTGGGTGAAACAACAAATCATAGACACAAACAATAATTTCATCCAAGAAACAATAATGACACAGCATACCAAAATTTATAAGATGCAATCAAAGCAGGTCTTAAGGGAATCTTTGAATTTCTAGATATTTACTTGCATAAAACAGAGAATGAAAAGTTCAATGAATTGGATGTGCAATTAAAAAATAAACTGGAAAAAGAACAAATTAAACCCCCCAATTAAATACCAAATGTGAAATTTTGAAAATAAAAGGGATTAATAAAATTAAAAGAAAACCATTGAACTAATAGACAAAACTGCAAAATGATTTTATGAAAAAATAAAAACAAAAAAAAATAGATAAATCTTTAGTTAATTTGATTAGAAATAGGAAAGAAGAAAATCAAATTGTTAGTATCAGAAATGAAAAGGATGAATTTTCCACTTAAGAGAGCTATTTTGTCCAACGATATGCCACTAAATTTGATAATCTAAGTGAAATGGAAGAATATCTACAAAAATATAGATTGCTCAGTTTAATAGAAGAGGACATAAAGTATTTAAATAGTCCCATTTTAGAAAAAAAATAAATAGAACAAGCTATTAATCAACTCCCTGAGAAAAAAATCTCCAGGGTCAGATGGATTTATATCTAAAGTCTACCAAAGACTCAAAGAACAATTAATCCCAATACTATATAAACTATTTGAAAAAATAGGGAAATAAGGAGTCCTACCAAATTCCTTTTATGACACAGATATAGTGCTCATACCTAAATCAGGTAGGGATAAAACAGAAAGCAAATGACATATCAATTTCCTTAATGAATATCAATGCAAAAATCTTACATAAAATATTAGCAAAGAGATTACAGAAAGTTATCACCAGGATAACACACCATGGCCAAATAATATTTACATCAGGAATGCAAGGTTGGTTCAATTTGAGGAAAATGAGTAGCATGATTGATCATATCAATTGCCAAATGGACAGAAATTTTATAATTATCTTTGTAACACAGAAAAAGCATTTGACAAACTCCAACACATATTTCTACTGAAAACACTAGAGGGTATAGGAATTAATGGAGCTTTCCTTAAAATGATCAATAGCTTCTATTTAAAAACATCAGCAAGCATCATATGTAATGGGGATAAACTAGAACCATTCCCAGTAAGATCAGGGGTGATACAATGTTGCCCACTATCACCATTACTATTAAATATTGTAAAACACATATTAGCTTTAGCAATTAAAAAATGAAAAATAAATAAAAATAAAATAGGTAATAGGGGAACCAAATTATCAATTTTTGCAGATGATATGATGATATACTTAGAGCACCCTAGAGAATCAAATAAAAAAACTAATAGGAATCATTCACAACTTTAATAAAGTTTCAGGATACAAAATAAATCCACATAAATCATCAGCATTTCTATTTGCTACCAACAAAGTCCAGTAGCACTTGATAGAAAGAAGAATTCTATTTAAAATTACTGTAGATAATATAAAATATTTGGGAGTCTGACAGGACAAATTCAGGAACTCTATTACCTTAACAATAAAATGTTTTCCATACAAATGAAGTCAGATCTAATGAACTGGAAGACTATCGAGTGGTTATGAGTAGGTCATGCTAATATAATAAATTAACAATTCTACCTAAATTAATCTTAATCAGTGCCATAGCAATCAAACTCCAAAGAAATTATTTTACAGACCTAGAAAAAATAATAACAGAGTTTATCTAGAAAAACAAAAGGCCAAGAATTTTAAGGAAATTAATGAAAGATGCAAATTAAGATGGTCTAACAAACAGACCTAAAACTAAAGAAGCAGTCATCAAAACCATTTGGTATTGGCTAAGAAATAGAGTGGCTAATTAGTCAATTACTATAGTAATCTAATGTTTGATAAACTCAACTATGGCAGTTTGTAAGAACTCATTATTTGACAAAAATTACTGGGAAAACTGGAAATTTTTGTTTTTGATAGAAACTAGGCATTGATCCATATCTAACAACCTATAACAAAATAAACTAAAAAATGAATTCATATTTTGATATAAAGAGTGATACTATAAGCAAATTAGAAGAAAAAAATATTGTCTATCTCTCAGATCTGTGGGGAAGGAAGGAATTTGTGGCAAAAGAAGCACTATAGTATATTATGAAATGCTAAATGGATAATTTTGATTTTAAATTAAAAAGTTTTTGTACAAACAAAACTAATATAGACAAGATTAGAAAGGAAACAGTAAACTGAGGGGTGGATTTACCCTTAAGGGTAAATTTCTAAAACATATAACATATAGAGAATTGTCTCAAATTTATAAGAATTCAAGCCATTGTCCAATTGATATATGATCAAAAGATATGAACAATTTTCAGATGAAGAAAGTAAAACAATTTCTAGTCATATAAAAATACTCTAAATCACAATTGTTATGGGCCAGAACTTGAAACAAGGTGCTAAGTCATTGGAATTGATGAGAGACAATGCTTATGTACTTAGTACTTATTAGAGTTCACACCTTTAAGAGAGCTTATATAAAAAGGAGCTCCCACAAGCCCACAGAAGCCCACAAGTCCACTCTCTCAGAAACAGAGGCAGATTCTTTCTAACTTCCACCTTTGTGCTGGCTGGAGGATTTGGATTTGGAGGAAGAGAAGCTGAAGCTGGAAGAGACAAAACACTAGCAACAAGAGCTCTCGAAACCAAGGGGAGAGATAGGCCTCTAAAAAAGCTAACCAGGCCCCAGGAAAAGATTCCAGACTTTGAAGGAAATAATAAAGCATTTGGATTTTAACTCCTGGCTGAATTTGAGGTGATTATTGAACTGAACTGAAACTAAGGCTCCCTCCAGAATCTCCCCAAGAAACCTACTCCCAGAGAACATTACAATTTAGAGAAGACATCTACACAATGATTAGGGAAATATAAATTAACACTATTATGAGGTACCACTACACAGCTCTCAGATTGGCTAAGATGACAGGAAAATATAATGATGAATTTTAGATGGTATATGATAAAACTGAAATACTAATACATTGTTGATGGAGTTGTGAAATGATCCAACCATTCTGGAGAGCAATTTGGAACTATGCCCAAAGGACCTTCAGAACTGTGAACTGTGTATATCCTTTGATCTACTTATGTCTCCTAAAGAGATGATTAAAAAGGGAGAAATGATCCACATGTGCAAAATATTTATAGCAGCCCTTTTTGTAGTAGCAAGGGACTAAAAACTTAGTTATCAGTAGGAGAGTGGCTGAATATGTTATGGTACATGACTGTTCTGGACTATTATTGTTCTATAAGAAATGATGAGCAGGATGATTTTAGAGACATGAACTAAAGTGAAGTAAATAGAACTAAAAGAGCATTGTTCACAAAAATAACAAGATTATGCAATGATCAATTGTGATGAATATAGCTCTTTTCCACAAGGAGGTGAATCAGTCCAATTCCAATGTTCTTTTGATGGGGAGAGCCATCTGCACCCAGAGAGAGAATTGTGGGGACTGTGGATAGCAGCATAGTTTTTTTTTCACTTTGTTTTTTTCTTGTTTGCTTGCATTTTGTTTTCTTTCTCATTTTTCCCTTTTTGATCTGATTTTTCTTGTGCAGCATGATAATTTTGGAAATATATATAGAAGAATTGTATATGTTTAACATATATTTGACTACTTGGTATTTAGGGGAGGAAGTTGGGGGAAGGAATGGACAAACAAATTTAGAATACAAAGTGTTGCTAAGGTGAGTATTAAAAATTCTCTATGCCAAAGTTTTTTTCTAATGAAATCCAATCCACTGTATTTTCCTCAGCCAGGTCTGAATCAAGGCACACCCTCTTTTTTCTAGATTGTCCTAGACAGGGCAATCCAGATAAGAGATAAATCTCTTGTTCCAAGGCTAAATATTATTATTACAATATATTAGAATATTATTAAAATAAGCCTCACAATTTGATTTCATTCTCTGATTGTTAATCAGAGTTGACTTTCATTTTAGGAATACTCACTGTTCCATGAGCATATATGTATTGAATGTATTCCATGAGAAAATTTAGTCCATGGCTTCTTTTAAAGAGACATTTGAAAATAACACTGAGGGCTTTTAGTAATTATCCACTATAATAATTAATAAAATATGAGTTTCTCAGAAACTATATCTCTTGAACTTTCTACACATCAGAGTACTATAATAGATGCAATGGAATAAAAAGACAAAAAAAATCAAACAATACATTTTTTCAATGAAATTGCATATATTATAGGAAACAACATGTGCATATATCAATATAACTTGAAATTTTTATTTTAAAGCCTTAGCTATCTTTGTCTCATTCTTTCATCTTCCAAGTATAATGCAATAAAGTATGAAAGATTTTGTTTCACTCCTGATTCTCTGAATAGTACTTTTGTTTATGGATAACCTCAGTCAATTAAACAAGTTCCAATCAATAAACATTTATTAAGCAATTATTAAGCAACATATAAAGTAACTACTATGTGCCAGGTACTGTGCTAAACATTGGGGATACAGAAAGCATCAAAAGCAGTTTCTTTTCTCAATAACTTTATGATTCCCACTTCCCATTCACAATCTCTGCCTCCTTAAATAGTCTTTATTTAATTCTTTAACCTGAAATATATTTCATGCACATAACATTCTTTTTGCTTTAATTTTGTACATTTATTCTATGTATATTTAGATTCTAATGCAAGTTTTTAGGGATTAATTTCATTAGGTGACCAGTTTCCTGAGAGGAGTGAGCATGTGGGTGGATTAGAATGAGAGCATAAATTCTCTATTATATTAATACAATATAATAATTATAAATATTTAAGGTTTACATATTCATAAAAATTAAATAAAATCAATTTACAATGAAGATTGAGAATTTCTGAAGTAAACAACTAGATAATTTTATGAATTGGTATAACGTAAAAAAATAAATATTAAATGCTGCTACTTGGTGTCTTAGTATAGGTTTCAGGGTAAGAATAAAGGCAGTTATTAATACAACTTAAGATAAAAATGACTTTTTATGTCTATAAGTAATTGGATAGAAACATTTTGGGGATATTAGAAACATATTTAACAAATATTATCTAATAAAATTGTATGGTCTTATTTCAATTGCATCATCTTTGTCTCTGTTCCACTGAAGCTGTACTCCAATGTTTAACTGAAATATAGTGAAAAATTGAATTATTGATATCTATGCTAGTTCAGCATATTAAGTCAGGTACTTATAGAAAATTTTAAAGCCAGTAAATCAAACTTTCACTAATTTAGAGCAGAAAAAATATCAGATCTTTGGTATGTCACTGTATACCTTAATATTATTCAATCTTTTTTTTCTCAACAGGTTATACAGGTTGTGCATTATAAAAAGAGTTACTTTTGAAGCAATCACTTCCAACTTGGTAGTAGGCACATAACTCAGAAATTAAACTTTCTGAATACCAGTGATGAAAATTCCATGCTTTGAGATTTCTGTTCTCTGAACTATGTTCAGAGACACTTAGAGATGATGGGAGAACAATTAACAAATTAAGAACCATTCAAAAGAGAAATAAAAAGACTTAAAATTTTAGGAAATAATTTTGGGCAGAAATTTTTTCTGAGGAGGATTCAAGACTCACAGAATCATATATGCATACAAATTGCAGATTAGGTAAAATTTAACACAAGAGTAATCATTGCAATAAGGTAAATGCTATGGTACACAGTCAGGAAATAATATATATAAAATATAAATATAGGGGGGTGGACCCAAGATAGGGGAGAAGGCACATGCAAGGTTCTGTGCTCCTCTCATAACCTCATTACCATTTTTTAAAATCAGCCTCAAAAATAGCACTAGACTGGTAAGGTACGTGAAAATTGGAAGTACAACAACTCACCAGCTGAAGATAATCAGGAATATCACCAGAAAAGCTTTGTCCTGAGTGGCGGGAACAAAATGGCACAGAGCAGGGATAGACTCAGGAGCGGGGCAGCCTCTGCAGTTGGGAAGGTTTACATCAAGTTCTCTGCCATAACCTGATTGCTTGGCTTTGGTTGCAGAGTAGTGGACCAGCAGAGAAATTGGAGGCTAGGGTAGTGGAGAAAGAGATTAAAGGAATTAGAGTAGGTAATGAGGAAACCAAATTGTCACTCTTTGCTGATGATATGATGGTATACTAAGAGAACCCCATAGATTCTACTAAAAAGTTCTTAGAAATAATCCACACCTTTAGCAAAGTTACAGCATACAATATAAATCCACATAAGTTATCAGCATTCTTATATATCACTAACAAAATCCAACAGAGTTACAAAGAGAAATTCCAATGAAAGTAACTATCAGAAATCATGGAAAATCAGGAATCATATGAGCAAAACTACAAAACACTTTCCACACAAAGTCAAATTTAACCAATTGGAAAAAATATTAAATGTTCTTGAATAGGGCAAGTAAATATATTAAAATAAATATAATAAAGATGACAAAGCTGCTTAATCTATTTATTTAGCGTTATACCAATCAGACTCACAAGAAACTATTTTAATAACCTAGAAAAAATAACAACAAAGTTCATATGGAAAAACAAAAGGTCAAGAATTTCAAGAGGATTAATGAAAAAAAAAATCAAATGAAGGTGACCTAGCTGTATCAGATCTAAAATTATATTATAAAGCAGCAGTTACCAAAACTATTTTATATTGGCTAAGAAATAAACTAGTTGATCAGTGGAATAGGTTAGGTCCAAAGGACAAAATAATCAATAACTTTAATAATCTAGTGTTTGACAAACCCATGGACGCTTTTGTGTTAATAACTCAATGTTTGACAAAAATTGCTGGGAAAATTGAAAATTAATATGGCAGAAACTAGGCATTGACCCGTACTTAACAGCATACAACAAGATCAGGTCATAATGGATTCATGACTTGGGCATAAAGAATGAGATTATAAATAAATTAGAGGAACATAGGATAGTTTACCTCTCAGACCTGTGGAAGAGGAACGAATTTATTTCCAAAGAAGAACTAGCGTTCATTATTGATCACAAAGTAGAAAACTTTGATAATATTAAACTGAAACATTTTTGTACAAACAAAACTAATGCAGATAAGATTGGAAGGGAAACAAAAAACTGGGAAAACATTTCTACAGTCAAAGTTCATATAAAGGCCTCATTTCCCAAATATATAGAGAATTGTCTCTAATTTATAAGAAATCAAGCCATTCTCCCAATTGATAAATGGTCAAAGGATATGAAAGACAATTCTCATATGAAGAAATTGAAACTATTTCTAGCCATATGAAAAGATGCTCCAAGTCATTTTTAATCAGAGAAATGCAAATTAAGACATCTCTGAGATATAATTACACACCTGTCACATTGGCTAGAATGACAGGGAAAGACAATGCAGAATGTTGGAGGGGATGTGGGAGAACAAGGACACTGATACATTGTTGGTGGAATAGTGAATACATCCAGCCATTCTGGAGAGCAAAAGTTATCAAAAAGTTATCAAACTGTGTATACCCTTTGATCCTGCAGTGTTGCTACTGGGCTTATATCCCAAAAAGATCTTAAAGAAAAGAAAGGGACCTATATGTGCAAAAATGTTTTTGGCAGCCCTCTTTGTGGTGGTCAGAAACTGGAAATTATGTGGATGCCCATCAATTGGGGATTGGCTGAATAAATTGTGGTATATGAATATTATGGAATATTATTGTTCTGTAAGAAATGGCCAACAGGATGATTTCAGAAAGGCCTGTAGAGACTTATATGAACTGATGCTAAGTGAAATGAGCAGGACCAGGAGATCGTTGTATACTTCAACAGCAATACTATATGATGATCAATTCTGATAGATATGTCCCTCTTCAACAATGAGATGAGCCAAATCAGTTCCAATAGAGCAGTAATCAACTGAACCAGCTACACCCAGAGAAAGAACTCTGGGTGATGACTATGAACCACTACATAGAATTCACAATCCCTTTATTTTTGTCCACCTGCATTTTGGATTTCCTTTACAGGCTAATTGTACATTATTTCAAAGTCCGATTCCTATTGTACAGCTTATATTATATTTAATTTATACTTTAACATATTCAACATGTATTGGTTAACCTGCCATGTTGGGGGGAGAGGGGAAAAATCAGAACAAAATGTAGCAATTGCCAATGTTGTAAAATTACCCATCCATATAGCTGGTAAATAAAAACTATTAAACATGCAAATATAATGAAATAAATAATATTATTAAAACATAATCAAAGACAATAAATCTAATCAAATTTAAACACCATCCTTAAAATGAATAATTTATGGACAGAACTTCCAAAAGAATGTGAGAGATCAAAAACCATAAATACTATAGTTTTGTTAGTAGAAGAAACTCATTTAAGACTTCTGAGTGTAGACAATAAAGATAACACATAGATTGCTGTCAGGAGAAAAATAACAACAACAAGGAAAATTTGTTACCAACTCCAAGCCATGTAGTAGTTAAATTTCATAATTCAAATAGGAACAATTTTTGTTTTTCAAGTATTCACGAAGAATGACCTCAATCTGCTCATTAGAAACTCACCCACTCTAGAAAAGAGGGAAAAGGGGGAAGTTTTACTTCTGTGAAAAGCTTCCTACCTTGGGAAAGAATAAGATTAAGTATAAAAATGCATCTGTAATGGTGTTGATAGCTTCAGGTTATAGAACTAGAACATTGTAGGACTGCATCTCAAGACTTTGGACTAGAGTGTTAGCAATTGATCTGTCTTAGATCCGTGAAACCTAGCTGAGGTTTGATGCTGGCATTAAATGAGCCACTTAGAAATTATTGCACTGTTATTCTACAGTTATTCAACACAAAAGGAGGTTTACTTTCTTATAGTATTGAAAATATATTTTAAAAATTGTCTTCCAACACTTAGTTTGGATAAATGCAATCCTCTCTAATTCAATATAGAAACTTCTACTCAACATGGGGAAGAGTTATAATGTGAATGGCTTTGAAAGATCTGACAAGTCTCAGGAGCTTAAAATCCTTGTGGAAGAGTCTTTTTTTAACCTTAGGTGACCAGTAACCCCATCAAAATGAAAAAAAAAAAAAAAACTATACTAGGAAACTATTTTAAGAAATGCTCAGCATGAAGCATCTAGCTGGCATGGTGGATAGAGTGCCAGCCTTGAAGTCACAAGGACCTGACTGGCCTCAGACATGGAACACTTTTTAGATGTGTGACCCTGGGCAAATCACTTAACTCTACCTCTGGGGGGAAAAACAAAACAAAACAAAACAAAACAAAAACAACAACAACAAAAAGCACATAAATACACACACACACACACACACACACACACACACACACACACACACCCCCAGAAAGAAATGTTCACCTTGAGCCATGAGGTAATCAAGGCTTGGGGAATGTTTTCTGCCTTTCAGAGAAAAATTAACCTAACTAATATTGCAGGTTCAGGAAGAAATCGTGGTCATTATAATTCCTATTCCAGAGATTAATGATTGAATGATGATTGCATAAGAGTCCTTCCATTCAACATTTCTTTCTTTATAACTTAGTATTTGTAACTAAAATTAACTAGAGAAAAATATAAGGGCAATATTTATTTTAGAAAGTTACATAAAATAATTATGGGAGAAGGAATAATCATAATTACTTTAGAAGACTAATCACTTTGATAGAGAGAAAACAGGAATAGAATAAAGATTTAGCCAATGAATCAGAAACTAAAATTCAGAATATCCCTTAACAGAAGTCAATTGATGAGCAAAAAGGATGGAGAAATATTGTGAAAAGGAGTGGATTAAAGGTAAATTTTAAAATTTGAATTTGGAAAGAATAAGGGGAGAAAAAAAATGTTATTCATTCACAAACTGGGAAGAAAAAAGAACAGAAAAAGAAAAGGGGGAAAAAGAAAGAAATAAAAAAAGAAAGAAAGGAACAAAGCAAGCAAGAAAAAAATTAAAAAGGAAGGAAGGAAGCAAGCAAAGATAAGGAAGAAAAGAAGGAAGAATAATAAAGAAAGGAAGAAGAAAGAAATGAAAAAAGAAAAGAAAGAAAAGAAAAAGAAAGGAAGAAAAGAAAAAAGGAAGGAAAGAAGGGTAATGAATAAATGAAGAAGAAACGAGGAATAAATTGAAGAAAGGAAGAAAAAAGAAAAAGAGGGAGAAAGGAAGAAGAAAAAAAGGAATGCATGGAAGAAGGAAGGAAGGAAGGAAGGAAGGAAGGAAGGAAGGAAGGAAGGAAGGAAGGAAGGAAGGAAGGAAGGAAGGAAGGAAGGAAGGAAGAAGGAAGAAAAGAAAAAAGAAGTAAGGAAAGATGGATAGTGAAGATATGAAAAAGAAAAAAAGGAAGAAAAGAAAAGAAAGAAAAAAAGAAAAAAGAAAAGAAAGAAGAAAAGGAGAAAAGAAAAGGATAAAGGAAGAAGAAAGAAAACAAATGAATGGAATAAGGAAAGAAGGAAGGAAGGAGGGAAGAAGGGAAGTAAGGAAAGGAGGAAGGAGGAAGGGAAGAAAGGAGATAGGGAGGAAGGATGCAAGAAGAAAGGAAGGAAGGAAGGAATGAAAGAAATGAAAAAAGGAAGTAAGGAATGATGGATAATGAAGACATGAAGAAGAAAGAAGGAAGAAAAGAAAGAAAGAAAAAAGAAAGGAAAGAAGAAAAAGAGAAAAAGAAAAGGAGAAAGGAAGAAGAAAGAAAGAAAATGAATGGAATAGAGAAGGAAGGAAGGAAGGAAGGAAGGAAGGAAGGAAGGAAGGAAGGAAGGAAGGAAGGAAGAAAAGAAGGAAGGAGGGAAGAAGGGAAGGAAGGAAAGGAGGAAGGGAGGAAGGGAGGAAAGGAGATAGGGAGGAAGGATGCAAGAAGAAAGGAAGGAAGGAAGGAAGGAATGAAAGAAATGAAAAAAGGAAGTAAGGAATGATGGATAATGAAGACATGAAGAAGAAAGAAGGAAGAAAAGAAAGAAAAAAGAAAGGAAAGAAGAAAAAGAGAAAAAGAAAAGGAGAAAGGAAGAAGAAAGAAAGAAAAATGAATGGAATAAGGAAGGGAGGAAGGAAGGAAGGAAGGAAAGAAGTTGGATAGAAATGAAGAATGAAATAAAGAAAAAACATAGAAAGAAGGAAGGTAGAAAGAATAATGAAAAAGGAAGAAGAAAAAAATGAAAGAAAGAAAGGAAGGAAGGGAGGAAGGAAGAAGGAAGAAAAAAGAAAGTAAAAAAGAAAGAAAAAAGAAAATAAAGAAGAAAGAAAAAAGAAAAAAGAACAAAAGAAGAATAATGAAAAAAGGAGGAAGAAAGAAGGAAACAAGGAAATAAATGAAGAAAGAAAGAGAAAAGAGAAAGAAAGGAAGAAAAAGAAAAGAGATTAAGAAAGGGAGAAGAAAGAAAGGAAGAAATAAAGGAACAAATGAAGAAAGAAAGTAAGGAAGAAAAAAGGAAAGAAAAGAAGGAAGGTAGGAAGAATGAAGAAGAAATGAAAGAAAAAAGGAAATAAAGGAAGGAAGTATTCTAATGGAGGGAATTCTTCCTGTGATTTAATTAATTATAGTCATAGAAGGTCTGGAATAAAATTATAGGTTATTAATGGGTTGTCTATTTAAATGTAGTACTTTTTATGGTATTAACATCATTCTGATTATGCAAAGTGCCTTTTTTCAGCTATTTTTCAGTTGTGTCTTGCTCTTTTTGATTTCATTTGGGATTTTCCTGGCAATGACACTGGAATGGTTTTTCTTTTCCTCTTCTAGTTTAATTTACAAAGGAACTGAGACAAACAGGGTTAAGTAAATTGTCCAGGTACACACAACTAATATGTGAGGTCATTTGAGCTAATGAAAATGAATCTCCCTTACTCCAAGAGTAGTCCTTTGTCTACTGTGCCACTTAACCAGACTTTGTTAAGAAGAGAACTTGGATGAGAAAACAAATTACCTATGCTCCGGAAAGTTTCAAATAGTTCAATGGATGAATGCTAGAACGTTGATACTAGGAGAAATTTTAGGATTGAAATCATTTAATGGAGAAAATAGCTGCATGAGGTGGTCACCTACTCACCTGTCTATCTGTCAATTTGTGGTCAGAATTCCAGCAGATAACTTCATAGAAGGAAAGGAAAGCAATAGAGAGGAATATTTTCTTCAAAAACGCTAATAGATCAAATTGCATAGCCCTTGCAAATACCCTCCTACATGTACCTTCCCCTACCCCCACATGCACATTTTGTAATGAATTACTTTGGGAAATATGTGATAAATTGATTCATATCAAGCATCAGAGTTCCATACTGTCAATACTAATTCTCCCAATGATGGTAAAGAGGATTAACCCCATTCACCTTTTTAAAATAGTTATGAACTTGTATACTCTTCTCCTTTCCTTTTCTGCTTCAGTTTCTGCTTCAAAAAAAATTAAACTCTTTTCTTACAGATCCCTTATACCACAAATTTCACCCAGTCCCTATTTACCTTTGGGATAATTCTTTGAATAAGATTTTCTAGGTAGATGTCATGAAGGAACTGTCAATATTTTTGAATCCTCTTTTCCTTTGGAGCACAAAACTTTGTTTTCCCATTAGACTATAGAGTCACTCATTTTAAGTAGTATTAGTATTCTATACCAATCTGTATTCCACATGGTTTATCTAAGAGGTCTGTTCTGTCTAAAGACAGAAATCTGAGGTCTAGAGTGACATATAGTTGATTGGATTGTTAATTCATGGTTTATTTTGCCTGCATAAACTACTACAGTACATTAGGTTATTAATTAAGACCTATGTCCAATGAATCTCATTTCCCCTCTATAACTGTAAGTCTTTCATGTCATCTATTATGAAAACTGAATTCTAACCTGATGAATTGTTCACTCAATTCACAATCTAAAACAAATGATATATGATTTTAAATTATGTCATTCAAATATGTTTGAGTATGAGAAGAATAAAAATTTAGAAAGATCCAAAGGCAAAGAAGAAATGCATGGTGGACATAAGTCATATATATGAATTCAGCATTAATAAGTTGTACACAAGAAATAGCATAAAATATGTAGGACATAAATTAGCAAGCAAGGAGGACTAGAAATATAATAAGGATTAAAGCCAACAGATTAAGTCTTACGCAGATAGCCAAAAATATGAACAAAAGCCCAAAGAAGATATTTACTATGCCAGTTAGATAGATTCTAAATAGATTATCCAATTGGATTTATAGAAAAATATAGTTAATATTCAAATTTCTGACTTGTATCATGTTCTCCAAGGGTAATGATAATATCCATATCATGACATAGTTGATTTACAGGACTATACATGTATAACTATGTAAATTTTATCCCTAAATTCATTCAATGTTTTATGCAATACTTATGCAATATCATTATATATATATATATATGAATATGTCTGTGTATTGTTTACATATATGTTAAACATGCATCTATATACACACAGATCCACATTAATTTAAACATTTTCACCATATTTTTGTGTATGTGGGGTCATATATGTTGGTTCCCGGATAGTATAAAATATAAGCATCCTGATTATAATGTTTATATAATTTTTGCCATTGAAACCCCAATGTCTAGGAGAGAATCTATCAATAATAAGGACCTGAAAAATGTTGTTGAATACTGATAGAGATAGTAACCTTAACAAAATATATTTAATTTTATTTTTAATGATCATACAAAAGTTAAATATTAAGAATTTTATTTAATAATTATTCTTTTGACTGATTAGAGTCACTAATCTCTTTTCCCACATTAACTTCTTAGAATCTATGTGCATTATGTCAGCCAGTTTAAAAGTCAGTAAGATTGGATTGAGAAAGTCATATCATAAAGGCCTAAGGCTGTCTTGGGGAAAATTAGCACAACCACCTGAGATTAACTAGGCATCAGACATTAGGTACTTTTCAAACAAAACCAAAGGAAAGCAAATTCATCTATTACATTATTTCAGACTTTTTCATTTTTAAAATGTAAAAATATTTCCAACTTCTTTCTGATTAAAACCCGTGGGTTTTCATATTGATTTGTATTAGACATATTTGAAATCCTTACTCAGCCTCAGTATTATCATTACATTTGCCTTCTTATTGAAAGAGTTTGTTCTAACAACATTAGACCACTTGGTGGTGCTAATGGATAAGTTAAAAAAATAGTTCTTTCCAGGAACATATGCTAAGAAGGGTGGTTATGGTGAGTTAAATAAAATTAAAGAAAGGACAGCTTCATTCACCTCTGTCATTCTCAATTTTTCATTTCTCCTTTTGACACAATGAGTTTAAATTAGGCAGAATGGTTACTCTTGATAGCTTGGGTTCTTGATAACTAGCACAGGGAACACAGATCTTTAACACAAATTTCATGGCCCTGGAGATTGACAATTAATGAAGCTATTATTTTCATTTTAAAATTGCCCCAGCTGAAGAATGGGAGATTGCTATAGCTACATTCTTTACTGTCACCTTTCCCCAAGAATTATATTACTCATCTTTTTTAAAATTTTTTTAAACTATAATTTACAGCCACCTTGATGACTCCTGGATGGTTTAATGTCATCCTTGATAGAAATGTAAGTATACCAGTATGACGTCAAGCCTTGTTTATACAGAAATAAAAAAAAAATAAATGTGATAATTAATTGTAATATATGTTCTTTTAGTGCAGATGATGAGCTATCCTCCCAAAGAAAGACCTCAGTCTTCTTTATTATTTATAAACACAATTAGAACATTTTCTTTCATGAAGTATTACTTTCTCAAAAGCAAGATGCATTGGAGCTATAAACAGTTTCTTATATTATTTTTATTTTTTTTAAACTTAGCTCAGCATTAAGTTTTAAATTTTTAAAAATGCATATATTATGCAATTTTTATAAGACATTCATCCTGATCTCTATAACAACACAAACACTGGAGATGAATTATATAGGATATTGTTTGTGCATGTATTTTTTCCTACTATTATCTGTTAACTAAGGTCTACTCCATGAATTTCTTATGCCAAGAGTCAGCCTAGATTGTCATACCCCACAGGGGTTGCAAGATGGGAGAGTTACATGCACAGGATTTTTGATGACAAAATGAAAGTTTTCGGTTTTCACTCCACTTCAAAGAAATGCACTCAGCAGACATATATTCTCTGTCACATTGGTAGGCAGATACATTATTAACATCTTTAACATGGAAGAATAGGCAGCCAGAGGCCCCAAACTTTGTATCTGTATAAATAAAAGTTAAATGCTACTCTTGAGCAATGAATTTATTTACTTATCTATTTGTATAAGGGGGAAGGATGAGTCCATAGCATATTTACTGGTGTAAGTGTACCTTCCAACATGGGGTCTCATATTTTATTTGAATTTTTTAGTTTCATCCTAATTCTTTTATTTTACTTTAGATATATTCGATTAGGAGTGTAGATTTGGGGGATATAGGATGTGTATGGATTATTCCAAAACACATATATAAGATACTAGACTTTACTCATATGTGGTAACAGTCCACTGTCACAAATGTAATTTAATAATGTGTCTTCATATTCAATACAAGATAGTGAAATATATATGCATGTATATATCATATGTGCATGCGTATATATGTATATAATCAAAAACATCTTTTTTATGGCTATTTCAATATTTTATTTGATGCTTTAATTAATTAAAAGGTATAGATACATATATGTACATATTTATCACACACATTTGTTTCTCTTTGCTTCACTATTGGTATACATTGACTTCCTGTTATTGTATATATCAGTCATTGTGCAAAAGTAAAAATTGCCCAAAACCTAAAGAAGCATGTAATCTAATCAAGGAAACCAGATACAGAAAAGCAAATAGATAGGGAAGAGGGAGGAGGAGGAGAAGGAGGAGGTGAGAGAGAGAGAGAGAAAGAGAGAGGGGGGGGGGAAGATTCACACACATACAAAAATACATATATATATACACTTACATTATGCCTGTATATATACATATATATATTTTTAAGATAAAAATAAGGATAAATACATAGATTAATATCTATATATGTATGGAGAGATGGACACATAACACAGATTTAGAGAGACAGATTCAGAGATAGAAGACATGAAGAATAATTATCATGAGCATCAGTTTGGGGATGGAGATCCACTAGTATTCCACTGATTTGATGGTAGAATTTTCAATTTTATTTGTAATACATTTATAAAGGACACATTTTAAGGTTATATTAAATTTCTCCAAAAAATGTTTACAGAGCTTTAGGGGGAGGTTTGCCTTTAAACTTTGGGGTTTTCTAACTGAAAAAAGCAATTTGACATCACCATAAAGAAATATGACTACTAAATGAAAAAAAAATTATATATATATACATATATACATATATACATATATACATATATACATATATACATATATACATATATATATATATATATATGTGTGTGTGTGTGTGTGTGTGTGTGTGTGTGTGTGTGTGTGTCATTATTTGAGGTTGGGTTTGATTTTGCTTTTTAATGTTTGTACAAATGTAACTTTTCATGCCATCTCTAACTTAGATCTCTCTTTTATTTTTCTGTGTTCACTGGTTGATTTGTTTTCAGCTGATCAGACTAATGTAAGTAATTTGTAATTTTTTTATATATCTGTTTTTCCCATTTCACCAATTATGCTTTTCAAGGAATTCTTCTCTGCATTAAAGCTTCATTAAATCTTTATTTATTTTTTAACATTTGAACTATTCTGTTTTTTAAGGTATTTTCTTCAGTATTTTTGTGCCTTCTTTACCAAGGTGTTAACTTGTCTTTTTAGGATTTTCATTTTTCTTTCCAACCAGTTCTCTACTTCTCTTAACTTGATTTTTAAAATTATTTTTTCTATCTCTTCCCTAGTCTGAAACCAATTTATATTTTTCTTTGAGGCTTTGGATGCAAGAATTTTTACATTTTTTATTTGTCTTATGAGGGTGTGTTTTGATCTTTTCTGTCACCATAGTCAAAATTTCTTTCTTCAGATTTTTTTTCTCATTTTTCAGTTTATTTCTTGACTTTTAACTTTATGCTAAAGTGGGGCTTGCTTCCCCAGAAGAAGGGACACTGTCAAAAACTTGAAGTTTTGTGCAGTTCTTAATTTTCCAAGGAGGTATGATCTAAGGAGAACTTTGCTTGCTATACTCTTTTGTTCTCTGCATCAATTTATGAGTGACTACAAAATACTCTTTCCAAACCCAGAATTATCACCTGAGTCTCTGCTCCTCTGTGGCTCCAAGCTTTGCTGTACTAGTGCTTCTCCTCACACTGGAACTAAGATCTAGTACTTCAACAAGATGCAAATATAGGCAATGCAATAAGATCTTCTCCCTAGTACCATGAGCTACAAGAGAACCCTGTAAATGTCATTCTGTTGTTATCTACTCACCTTACCATATGCAAACTGTTGTTCTGGAAACCAACACTTCTACCATTGATTTAGTGACACTGAGAGCTATACCTCCTTGGCTGGGAGTCTAATTTGAAGTCTTTATTGGCCTGGATTTGTTTTTCACCCTGATGTAAAGACCTTTCCTGAGACACTTCTAATTTTTCTTGAGATGCAGTATTATTTGATTCCATCTTTTTACATGTCCAGCTGCTCTAGACTCTTCCAATAGTTTGGTGTGTTGTATCTGCCTATCTTAAGTATTTCTCCAGACCAATCCATCCATCACTGAGCCAATAAAGTGATTTTCCTAAAGCACAGGTCTGACCACATCATCTCCTTTCAATAAACTATGGGGCTTCCTTATACATCCAGAACAGGAACAAATACCAAAAGGCCTCTTTTTATTATGGAAAAATAACATAGTTTCTTTTGGTTATTCCCCATGTCCAGAATCTTATTTCCTTATGTGTGTTAGCTTCCCTGGCTTCCTTTAAGTCCCATATAGAAGCCCATCTTCTATGGAAACCTTTCCCAACCTTGTCGAATTCAAACGTGTTTACTATTCTGATTATTTATAGTGAAAAGAACATTTGGTTATACATTTGTTTTGGTGTTGTTGCTGCTGTTGTTATTGTTATCATATTCCTTATTGGATTGTGATATCATTGAGTATTATATTTTGCCCCTTTTGGTGTACTTTATGCTAAGCATAATTCCTGACAGAGAGCGGGTGCTTAACAAATGTTGATTGATTTTTAAGTCAACAAAAATGTATTTTATACTTATTAAGTTCCAGGCACTGCTCATGTCTTTGTGAATACAAATGCAAACAGAAATAGAAAAGCTCTGAATCTTAAATTATTGTAGTGAAAGACAATACATAAAAGAGAGTTAAATAGAAGGCAGAATTGATAACAAGGCCAGAGGATGATTTTGATATCTAGAAAATGAAGAAGGAAAAGAGGAAGGAAAAAGTAAATTATTATGGCTTGTAAATTAAGTGATTTTTTTTCTTTTGAAAACTGTTCAGTTTTTCTTTGCTTGGAGAGCATATCAATTATTAATAAATACACATGCTCTCAGTGGTTTGGTTAATTTTGTCTTCATGTCTGTCTGTCTCTCTCTCTCTCATCAACAATAATGGCATAGTGCCTGACATATAATGATGCATGAAACACAAAACCCCATAGGTCTTTCATTACTTACTTTATCAAATTATTTTGAACAAAAAACAAAACAAAACAAAACAAAATAATGATGAAAATCAGGGTTCTAAAGTAACAGAGCAATATTATTCATTAATAAATAGATAAGTAAAGGGGAAACATATTAAAGTTGATAGTAGAAGGATTTGTAGTGCTGTCTTTGTCATTGTGTATTTATGAACAAGTCACTATAACCTTTAATTACTCCAAGCTTAAAACAATGAAAAATAAATTTTAAGTATTTTTTCACTTCAAGTATTATTTCAAATATTATATTTAAATAATTTTAGCTAATTTTTCTTTCATGTTTTTAGTGTGTTCACCTAACTTTCATTGTGATTTATCGTTTGTTGTTCTGGATTTGATTAAATTTACTTTCACACTTTTCTAAAGTCATCCTTTTTACTTAAGATCATATTTCTTATAATCAGTTAATTGATGTGAATTTGCTTATAACTATTTCCAATAAACTATATATGGTGGCTTTAATTTTTAATCAATCTAAAAGTACAGCAAGATGTAATATATTTTTTAAAGAGAGGGTCCAAAAAACATACAACATTATATTTTAAGAATTAACTGCTTCACATAAACTAGTGTAGTAAGATTATTAAGACAAACCCTTAGGCATAACAGAATTACAAGGCTCATTCCTCAGCCTGCTACTTGACTTGCTGCCTTATTTAATTTTATTATATTGAGTTATAGGTTAATCCAAAGATATATCCCAGGGTATAAGTTAATCCAAAATTTATTTCCTCAGTAATTATGTAAATTTCAACATGTTCTCTCAATTAAGAGGTAAGCACAAAGACTTCACCCCATTTAATCCAATATTGTTTACTTAATAAAATTAGAAACCCCTTTTATCATAAGAAGCTTTTCACAACTCCATCTTTCTCTCTCTCATATATATATATATATATATATATATATATATATATGTACATGTCTTACATGTATATATGTAGACTCTATATAACTATCCATGCATATATATATATATATGTATATATATATATATATATATACATATATATATATATATATAAAACCTCAATATTAATGATACCAGGTATACAAAACCAAAAATGAAAGCAATAATAACACCAAAAAGTTATATTTATCTAGTTATGATATTTTGGCTATGATAAAAATAAGAACCATGCATTCTTTTAATGTTTGCTGTAACTGAAAATCACATTTCCCTAAGTCTGAAATGACAGTTCCACCATTGATTACACCCTAGATACCAAGCAATCTCTCCTCAAGAATTTTCAAATTCTTCTCAAGATAGAAGTTAAAACAGTTCAATCAAGAAAGAAGACATCTACACTCTCTTTCTTTTTATATTTTGTTTCTCTCAATCATTCTACAGATGCTTAAATGTACCATTCACAAAATTCCGTTAGTCTAATAAAGCCACAATAGCTACAGTGACTATATGGAAGTTTATGAAATATAAGTTATACTGTGGGAAGACGGGATATTAATTAAGACATTTCTCACATTTTATTTGCTTTATTTTTATCTTTACTACAAAGCTGTCCATTCTGTTATCAGGATCTGGACTTCTATAATAAATTGTGCTCGTTTATACATTATCATAGCCTATTTTATTTTCTTCAATAATAGGTTGCATTTTTAATATCGATGAATGTTTCATCTTTTATACTCACCATTTAGTTCAGTGACTGGGACTTAAGAGATAATAAAATTTGTTGACTGACTTACTTAGAGTTGAAAGCAAAGGAAAATATTTATTTCAGCATCAAGAGAAAAGAATATCACAACAATCTATGCAAAGTGAATATCTATTTTTCCTGCATTATCAGTCAACAATTTGAAATTAGAAAGATAAAACTCATTCCTTTGAATGTGAATAGATTAATGTGGTAAAATTTTCTTCATTCCAAGTATCCAAATATTAAGCCATGATATATATATATAAACAATGAATGTCTACATTACTCTAGCCATTGCAAAAAGATACTTATGCTAATTCTCTTGTGTGTTTTTACTTATCATGTTGAGAGCAAATGCTGAACAAGAACTGGTAGCTTGTGCCCTTCCATAAATTTCCTTTCTTCCTTCCTTCATTTTTTCCTTCCTTCTTTCCTTCCTTCCATCTTTTTATTTGCTTTCCTTATAATTGAGAAGAAAACATGTTTTAATTCCTGCTGTTACCAGTCTCTACCACTGATATTGTTCTGTATCTCAGATACCATATTTGTTAAAAGTGATCAGAATAAAACATTGGGGTAGATACAGATATTCTTTTGAGATTCCCTTATAATTCTAATACCTGAATAGAAATAACAAGAAGTCATAGATACTTACATTTATTTTTATTTTTATGGTGCTTAAAACAAATTTCTTGTTTATTAGATGATAAAATCCTTAGTTGCTAGAAAATGAAACATGGGAAAGAAATACAATGATAAAAGTAACCAAATATCATGAAACCAGATGAAAGAAGTGCGAAGAAATAGAAATGAATGAAAATCAACCTTAGTACAAGAAGGTGTAACTTCCATTATAAAACTACAAATGTTATCAATGATCTGAAATGCAATTTTATTTTCATATGGAAATGTTTGAATACTGTGTACTTCCATCAATATTATTACCACAGCTATTTGTTTATAGTAACCTATTTTGTGTTTTACAAATTTCTTTAAATGAATTTTCTAATTTTATTCTTATATTATTCTTATATCACTGAGAAAAAAAGGGCACATTATTTTCTCACTGTACAGATGAGGATGCTAAGTTTTTATATAGGGGTTGTAAGTTAAGCAATATTATATACCAAGGAAGGAGTAGATTTAGGATTCAAAATCACTGACTCCTAAATTACTATTATTTCTAGAAAACATTAAATTTACCCTCCTCTCTCATTTAGTCAGTTGAGGTCAGCATGAGGTCAGATAAATCATAACAAGACCTTTGATTTACTTACCTAGAAACAAATAAACAGGGATTCAGAGGAAGGATAGGAAAGCCAGGGTTCTTTACTTTAGTTCTAGCAACATATTTACTATATTAACATAAGGCATTGTTTTTCCTCTTTTTTATTAATTTTATAATTATACATTTTTGACAGTACATATGCATGAGTAATTTTTTATAACATTATCCCTTGTATTCATTTTTCCAAATTTTCCCCTCCCTCCCCTAGATGACAGGCAATCCCATACATTTTAAATGTGTGACAGTATAACCTAGATACAATATATGTGTGTAAATCCAATTTTCTTGTTGCACATTAAGAATTGGATTCCGAAGGTATAAATATCCTCAGTAGAAAGACAGTAGTGCTAACAGTTTACATTCAATCCCCAGTGTTCCTTCTCTGGGTGTAGTTATTTCTGTCCATTATTGATCAACTGGAAGTGAGTTGGATCTTCTTTACATTGAAAATATCTACTTCCATCAGAATACATCCTCATACAGTATTGTTGTTGAAGTGTACAGTGATCTTCTGGTTCTGCTCATTTCACTCAGCATCAGTTCATGTAAATCTCTCCAAACCTCTCTGTATTCATCCTGCTGGTCATTTCTTACAGAACAATAATATTCCATAACCTTCATATACCATAATTTACCAAACCATTCTCCAATTGATGGACATCCATTCATCTTCCAGTTTCTAGCCACTACAAAAAGAGCTGCCACAAGCATTTTGGCACATACAGGTGCCTTTCCCCTCTTTAGTATTTCTTTGCGATATAAGCCCAATAGTAGCACTGGTGGATCAAAGGGTATGCACAGTTTGACAACTTTTCGGGCATAGTTCCAAATTGCTCTCTAGAATGGCTGGATTCTTTCACAATTCCACCAACAATGTATCACTGTCCCAGTTTTCCCACATCTCCTCCAACATTCATCATTATTTGGTCCTGTCATCTTAGCCAATCTGACAGGTGTGTAGTGGTATCTCAGAGTTGTCTTCATTTGCATTTCTCTGATCAGTAGTGATTTGGTAAACTCTTTCATATGAGTGGATATAGTTTAGATTTCATCATCTGAAAATCGTCTGTTCATATCCTTTGACCATTTATCAATTGGAGAATGGTTCGATTTCTTATAAATTAGGGTCAGTTCTCAATAAATTTTGGAAATCAGTGCATTATTTTTTCATTTACATATTTAGTTCTTTTTGTATTAGCCCAATTAAATTTTTGTAAAGTGTATTTTTCCATTTCACTAATTCTTTTTTTAAAGTAGTTATTTTCTTTTTCCAGTTCACAAATTCTGTTTTTCAGGAGGTTCTTTCTTTTCCATTTTGTCAAATGTATTCTGTAAAGGAGTTATATGCTTTTTCTATTTCTCTAAATCAATTTGTAAGGCATTTTCTTCACATTTCTTTTGTTTCCTTTTCCAAATCCTTTTGCAAACTTCTCATTCCCTTTTTCCATTTTTCTACTAGCTCTCTTTTAATATTCTTTTAAATTTCTTCTAAGAGAGCTTTGTGTGATGGGAACCAATTTATATCACTTTTTGGAGCTTCATCTGGAGAGTATCTGCTTTTGTTTTCCTCAGGGTTTGAAATTTCTTCTCCTTCACCATTTTTTAAAATGAGATCTGCTTTTAGAGTAAGGGAGATTGTTCAAGTTTCATTTCCAAGTGACAGAGACTGCACTGAGTCAGTGTTAACTTCAGTTGCTGGTTAGTGTGGCCAAGTTCCATATAATTCTGGTATTTTGGGGTTTACAATTTACCTTTTGTGTTTGTGCTGAATGTTTTATAATTTCTCTGCTGATCTACTGGCTTGCATCCAGGGCAGAATAGCCAACACTGTTATAGATTCCTCCACATAGATTCTCCAGCACATGGAACCCACACCATCTCAGGACTGTGCACTGCCTGCACTCTGCACCTGTGCTCAGCCTTTTTGAGATTTGCCTGCCTCCCTCTATGCCTGATTGAAACAGACCTTATCTGAAGATCTTCAAGATTATCTTCTGCTAGTAATTTCTTACATGTCCAATATTCATGGATTCTGTAAATCCAAAACTAACTCAGATTTTGGATTTGCTAGTTAGTCTGAAGATCATGGGAAGAGGTCAGAAAAAACTGTGTCCTCTCCACCATCTTTGTTCCCATCCTTAAATCCTTCTTAATGCCATTTTCTGATATCTATCTTGGGAGTCAACATTGGGTTCTTCTCTTCACTCTTAAGACATGATTTGAATTCCTGGTAATATTGTATGCCATCTTATTCCCTTTGGTATTTCATGTGACTGCAAATTTCACTTGTCCTCTCTTCCCTGGAATTGACACCTGTAAGTGCCCACAGCCAGCAGGGTCAGGAGCTCTCTGTCACTCTATTCAACAGGTATATGTTATCTCCTTCTCCCCAGCAGCACAGCACAGACCAGGCCAGGTTGTATCTAGTCAGTACAACTGTGTTTAGTGTCCATTAACAGTTTTAGATCCTTCAATTTTCTCCTACTCAGTCTGCATACCTTCAGTGAAAGAAATTTCTAAGACTGAGAGAGTCTCCCAACCACAGGGCCTGCAGATCTTTTTGTTTGTTACCTGCAGCATTGGCCTAGGGGTGTTTGTACCTGACCAGGGCTGAATTTCTGCCTAAGAAGTCAGTTCTTTCCGGGGGTCTTCTTAGGTTGTCTTCAGGGAACAATTGTTTTGCCTTAAATTTTGTTTATTTCAGCTGTTCTACATTTCCTCTGAAGCAAAATTCATTCTTTTTCTTTGGAGGAAACTTGGAGTGCCAAGTTTTCTAACCTACTCCACCATCTTCTCAAAATCCTCTGATAGAGACAATTTTAAAATTCATGGAAAAGATGCTAAATTAAATCCAGGTATATATTACAACCAGCTTGATTTCTATTTTATTGCAGTTTTTAATATTATTTAGTTTAATAGTTATTTAGTTATTATTAAATAATATTATTTAATCTTAATGCTAAAATGAATGAAAAAAAAAAAAAAGATTTTGTTAGCTAATCCCAAAGTTAGCTATGATTTTCTGTGTTAAGCAAAACATTTGGAAGAAGAGGGATTGATATCTTAACCAAGCTTCAATCTTACACATTGCTAACACTTAAGCTTTGCCTCATGGCAGTGGATCACTACTGTCCCCAAAATAATTGCATTTCAAATATATTTTTTAAAAAGGAAGACAAATCAACTTCAAAATGTTGAAATTTTACAGGTAATTACTGCAGAGGTTTTCAATAAACAAACATATGTTAGCTATGGTTTTCAGAATTTACAAGGCATTTAAAAATAAATAAATACACGTAGCACTTAGTCTGTCATGCTAAAGTTTAGTTCTTTATGAATATAATCACATGACAGAAAAAGGAAGACAAGAAAAGAAAGGAAATGGAATAGGCTTGTTTTGGTCATTGAAATATATCTGTGAATAGATCTGTGATCTCACACTGGATTATTATTACATCTTCAACATCATTTCATTCATGAGATTCAAATATTATTTATAAGTTCATTGGAGATAATACTACATGTGTTCTGGATGGAAAACATTGCCAATGTATTTTATTAAGGCACATAAAAGTATCTTAAATTGGAATGGATATATTTTGCCATTTTTTTTTAATCAAGGCCTTGGAGAAAACAATAATAAATACCCATATAGTCATGTTCAATGAATTTCTATGGTATCTTAGCATATATCTGTTTGGTGTCTTTTTCCCTTAAAAATCTTGTTCTCTGCTCTCTTTTCTCTATAGATAAACATGTCATCCACTTTGTATGCAAAAAAAAATCATTCAACATGTTAAACACAAAATATTAATAACTTTAATTGATTTATATATATATATATATATATATATATAATTCATAATGTCAAAATATGACAAAGACTTACAATATATCATTCTGAAGATATGACATTTATAAAAACTGCCATGCCAACATGCTCTAGTTCCATTTTCAAAGACCTTTTTTTGTATTTGTTATCAATGAAACTTGTTCTTACATGCCTTTTTTAGTCAGCCTGAATCCATTTTAAGAAGTGCTGTTCTTGTTGTTCTTGTAATGTGCCAGCATGATGACCATGAAAGATGTCTAGAGAATAAATGTCATCATTAGCTCAGCTGCCTGTTAGTATCCCTTGTATTGGAAGGCATACAATATTCACAGGGAACAAGCAGGGATCAGTCTTATTTTGATGTTACAGACACTGTCCTAACAGAGGCAAAATGCTTAATCAACCCACAGGCTTCATTTATGAAGGGCGATACCCCAGGGCACATGAGGTTGGATCATTTTTAGACATATAACAAAATGGTCATTCAGAAGGTTGCACTCCTATGTGCAAGATACAACTGATATCCCAGCAGGGGTGTATTCTTTTAGAACAAGGGACCCAGTGGGTGTTTTGCAACAAGCGCTATTTGCTAGTCCTCTTTCACAATGGATCACAGTGTAAGTCTTCTCACTCCAGGCTTCAAAATTGGAAACATCAGCCCTCGGAGAGTCTTTTCATGTATTCCTTCTAATCCAAGTTATAAAAATAATGAGCAATTAGCTCTTGTGATGATGGGCTGCTGTTTAGATGAAGACTTGTGGCTATTTTGAGTGGTCCATACTGATCCAGAGAAAAGAAAAGAAGTCAACCTGGGATGATCCTTCCTATTTAGCTTTCAAAGTCCTAGGTTACTTATCACCAAGCTGAGATTGAATAAAGTGATTACTTTTAGCCCCCATGAAACCTGGGTGTGCTGTCAGAAAGATATTTTTTTTTTCAAGTTTAGTTTCCCAGGGCCAAATTTTCATCCTATGTAACTCTATGGGAGGCCTCCAAGAAAAGCAAAAGCTTTAACATAGAGTGGGGAAAATCCTGTTAGCCTTCTCTCCTTGTTTCGTTTTTATTCTATTAAACAATCAGAAATAGTTTTGCTTTGACCTTATTCAGGTCTTTTATGATAAAAACAGAGATACCCAATCTCCTTCCCCTAGAAACCAGATAGAACACAGTTGTCAAGCTTCTTCTTCTTCTTTTTTTTTTTAATCTATCAATAAAATAATAATGAAAAAAGCAATGGATTAGAGATCATATGAAATTTCCAGTGCCCTGAAAAATCTGTCCCATGATTTCAACCCAGATTTGTGCACTCTGCCTTTCTAGGGCAACTGAAACTAAACCCATTTTTATTTCATTGTATTTTTTTTTTTTTTAATCTGAGGCCTAGATTTCCAAGGGGTAGAAAATGTCATATTAAATGTAACTCTTTTATAGAACTCTACAATTCCTAGATCAGCATCTAACCAAACAATATACAGGGGCTTCTCTAAAGGAAAAAAAAAATAAATAAATAAATAAATAAATAAATATATATATATATATATATAATTTAGGCTGAAATATTTAAATTAGTTATAAGAAAGCATATTTTCTCTTAATGACTATTAGAGAGCTATTTCATTGAATTTTGAAAGAGATTGGCTTTTTTACCAAAATTCCTTTTTAAGTTGTCTAGATTCTCATCTTCTAGGGACAATATAAAGCACAAGTGGATTGTGTAGCTTTCCAAAGCCAGTCTTATGCAAAATAAGTGAAAAGAAATTCTCTTTTGCAACCATTACTCACATTCCCATTCACTCATGGTATCAGAAACTTCTTCTTTGTAATATTTCAACCTTTATTATTTATTATTTTGTCTCAAAACATTAAACTATATTGTTAAATTAAAATATTAATTAAAAAGAATACAAAGGTCACATTGCAGAGGGGATGGGAAATAGTACTTGGATACACAAAGATCTGCCTTTACTTTCTGCCTTTGATAGATATTGGTTATGGAATTCAAGTATAAATCTCTCAGTATTGTGGACAACTCTCCTAAAACTGTAAGTGTTTGAATGGATGAATTGATATTTAACTGCTTAAATATTTTCTTCATCTGAAATCCCCTAAACCAGGGATTCTTAATCTACAGCCTGCTGGCCAGATGTGGCCCACTGAGGACTTTTATGCGGCCCACAGGGTTATGGCAAATGATCTGAGGGGTGGAGACAGAGTGTGAGTTTCTGTTTTTACTATAGTCTGGCCCTCCAATAGTCTGAGGGACAGTGAACTGAGCCCCTATTTAAAAAAAATTTGAGGACCACTGCCTAAACAGATCAGCTCATAACTTCCATTTAAAATATAAGAATAGTTTTTATTTAGCATGTATATTAATTTATCATCTAATTAAATCAATACCTAGCAGAGAACTTGAGGATTGGGATAAAGAAGAGTAGCATTTTGATAGGGAGAAAATAAAATGGACCCTACAGCTCCTGGTACCCGGAATAATGATTTAAGCATCTTGAGCAGGCAGGAAGTAAAATCTTGCTATGGACTCTATGAATAATGAAAAACAAATAGGCTGATTGAATCAAAGGTGAAATTGAGGGTGGCATGGATCAGGTTAGGACCAGCATTGTAAACAAATATATATGTATAGCTTTCTTTTGGTTGTCTGAGCAAATTTGCAAAGATTGTCCTGACCATGTGTTTATTTTTTACTTGCTCTATTACTACCACTTGCCACACCAAGACTAAAAGAATGTTTTGCCACTTGCTAAGGTCGGTTTTGTTACACATCACAATGATAGAGGTTAGAAAAAACTTAATTCAATTAAATCCAATAAGCATTTATTAAAAATCATTATATGAAAGACATTAATAATATAAATGTTGACTCTATAGAGCAAAAGGTTTTTCAAGACCATAAATGTCTAAAATTATGGGCATCATAATTAATATGCTAATTGTTTCCATTAAAAAAAAATAGGCATCATGTTTTGGTTGAGAATAATGCAAATTGAGGTGGAACCATGACAGCAAGAAAATCTTAAATAGTCACAACGAGTTATTTTATGAACCTTTTGATACAGAGATAGATTGATAGAGACAAACACAAACACAAAAATAAGTCCACAAACACAAGCACAGGAATGCATTGAGTAGCCTTCCTAAACAAGATGATTCTGAGCAACAGAGTAAGAGGTGGTCCAAGAGTCATAGTGGGACATGAACTTATCAAGGTGGAGGAAAGGATGTCAAATGAAAGCTTTAACACTATTGTTCAAGTTACAAATCTAAGACTGACTAAAGATGAAACCTTCTTCTAATTAGACTAGGCACATCAGGGCAGGGATCATTTAAAGGTCCTAGATTTTTTTTTTTTTTCTCTACTGAGAGAGAATTAATTTAGTCTGTAATCTTTGAACCATACATGCACATGGGTCTTCAACCAAAGACCAGGAGGAGGAGAAAGTTCTGCCTTATGCTTTCTCACATGAGTAAGAGGTGTCCACTTGACTCATGGGTAGAATTTTCAAGTATTTCAGTCTCAGATTTGGGTACACTTTCTTCTCCACTCACCCTGCCCCACACATCTGCTGTACTGCAAGGCCCTATAATTTCACTGAAAGACACGAAAATTTAGAAGATATTCGTGAATATGTAATTCAGACACCAGAAGCAGAGCAGGAAAATTGTTTTAACATTAACCTCAGACTGAAGACTACAGAGTAATAAACAGTGCAGTAATCCTTGATCAATGGTGTGCCAAGAGATTTGACCAATGTAAAAGAACAAACAGTTTCTTAGCTATCCGATAGCATTTTAGTTCAGCAGTAGTCTATCATTGCTCAGACCAAAACTAGGTCAGAGTTTATACTAAGTGGTGGAATAGCCATCAGAATTTATCCCCATTCAAACAACTTTGGGAGAACTAAAAAAGTTGCAGGTCATTATCCTGATTTATCCTGAAATCCTAGAATAAAACATTACCAAATAATCCACAAAAAAAGCCCACAAGAAGAACAATTCAGACCTTCCCTCTAAAATTACACAGAGTTCTGTTCCAATATCAAGTCAAAAGTTAAGAAGTAAGCTGCAAAAATGAACAAATAAATAAAAGATTCTCACCATTAAGAACTATTATGGTGACAGGACTGCTCAATATGCAAACTCAGAAGAAAAGAATGATTGTAAAACATCAACACAAAATGTCTCTGAGTAAAATTTAACTTGGGTTCATATTCAATCTGGATGGGCAAAGATGAAGTTATATTTTTTCAAGTGTTAAAAATGTTTTATAAATGGGATGAAACTTTGTGGGAAAATGGGAAGGAATGGGAACTATATAAGATAGAATTGGAAAAGGAAATAACAGCTTGGCAGAAAAAGTACAAAGTCTTACCTGAAGGGGAAAAAAAAATTGACTCAATAGCGACTTATGATTTTGTAAGCCAAAAAATAATAAAATGAATTAAAAGACTGATAACACAGAAAATATTACAAGAATCTCATGGTTTAAAAAAGACTTGGGAAAAAAAAAAAACAAGAGCAAAATAACAAAGAATTATTAGACCATGTGAATGTCATGACAAGAAAAATTAAAAATCAAGACATCATATTTAAATAAATGTTAAAAATAAATAATAGAGATCTCTTAAAATTTGAAGGCAAAATAGAGAAACAAAAATTCCACCAGACATCTTCTGAAAGAAATCATAAGATGAAAACTTCCAGGAATATTGTGTCCAAAATCCAGAGCTTCAAGATTAAATTAAAATTAGTGTAAATAGTCACAAAGAAATTATTTGACAATTAGGATCACACACAATCAGCAACCCACTTCTATTTTATAATGTCATAATCTGGAAGGCAAAAAACATAGGCTTAAAACCAAAAAAATAACCAGTAAAATTGAATATAATTCTGCAGGAGCATGTAACACAGCTTTCAGATAACTTGTATAGCCATTTCTTAAGCACAACATGTTTAATGTGGACACAGCTAAAATCACAAACATAATTAATCAAATAAAAGGGGCTACTAATATTTTTTTATGGAAAGTCTTTAATATTAAAACTTTACTGCAATGGATATGAAAACCAAAGGCTCCTTGAATTACTTCAAGTATTGATCACATATATTCAATAGGTATAGAAAGCTAATAGATCATAATGTCTACAGTTTGCAAATAATCTTCTTGGTTCTATAAAGCCTTTCTAAAGCAAAAATTCTTGAAATAACTAGATGGTAGTCTGGGTACATTTGTTAACATCATTTATTTTAGATGATTGTAATATTTTAGAGTAAAGATCATATAAGGGTTTTTTTTTGTTTGTTTTTATCTTAGAAAATATATCTTCTTTAGTGCTACTATAATTTTCTAAAAATAGCAAAAAAGATGTTATTTATATTGTGAGCAACATGAATTTTTGTTTTTAGAACTCCCTATTATGGTTCTCAAAACTTGGAGTGCCAGCTTTTGCTTTCCCAAGAGATGCAGGCAGTGATTCCAGTTTATTTTATTTTTTTTACAACTTGCAACGTTTTATGAGTAATTTTAATGTCTTATGTGGCTCTGATATTTTTTTTCAAATATATTCTTTCTATTTTCTCTTCTTTTGCTTTCCACTTATTTTATACTCTCTGTACCTTCTCAATGAGAAACTTGTATACTTCTTTCCATAAGAATTATCATTTGAACTTAAGAATTTAACATTCTCTGGTCATATTAATATTCCTTAAATTAACAACAATTTTCCTTCAACCTTCATACCATAATCTTTTGAAAGAGTTCTCTATTCCCATTGTCCAGAGATGTACAATTCATCAGCTTCAACCCCTATACCACCACTTTGGCAATGACAATAAAATGTTATTAAGAAATAGCTAACCATGAGAAACTAATTATTATTCCAGATAATACCAAAACCTTTGAAAATATTTGAGATGGTATTAATAATAACTCCTGCTTCCAGGAAAGTTAAAATATATTTGGGAGACAAGAGTGAGACATATAAAAGAATTAGTGGCAAACTCCATGCAAAATAAATATTTCATTTTCAAATTGTGTAGTACAGTAAAGAGCAGGGGTTTTCAAACTATGGCCTGCAGGCCAGATGCAGCCCACTGAGGAGGTTTATGCGGCCCTCCAGGTTATGGCAAATGGGCTGAGGGGTGGACGCAGAGTGTGAGTTTTTATTTTTACTATAGTCCAGACCTCCAGCATTCTGAGGGACAGTGAACTGGCCCCCTATTTAAAAAGTTTAAGAACCACTGGAACTTAAGAGCATTGTGCCATAGTAGATAGTAAACTGGCCTCTGAAAAATAGGCCTTGGAAGAAGTCCTGTGTCTGGTACATTGTCTATGAAACCCAAGGAAAATTACTTAACTAAGCAATGATTCACATGAGTCTGTAAGAATACATGTAGTAGAACACATATATGTGTAATTTTCTACTAGTGGAGCAAATTTTCTTACTGGTAATTCCTTATACCAGGAAATCAACCTTAAAACAGAATAGGACAAAAATTTAATTAAAATATTTATTGTATGGAATTGAAAATTATTGTGTTTAAATATTGAAGACTTATATTGCACAAGTATCACAATAACGTTGAGAACTAATCAAAGTGGCAAAAACATAACAGTCCCTGCATTTAAGTAGCTTTTATTCTAGGGTTAGAAATACTATGTAAATTCAAAATATATACAAATTATACTGTGCCTAGTGTTGTTTTTTCCCACACCACTTCCTTAAATTTAAAATATGATTACTCCTTAGGACTCAAAAACAAAACAAAACAAAACAAAAAACAAAACCATGATAGGATTAGAGCTTGAAGCAAATATACTTATCAAATCATAAATTTAGAGGAGTCAATGAGTATGTTATCTCCAATTAAGGAACTTTTTATGCAATTATGTCTTTCATTATAAAAGCCTTCAATTTTGCCTATGTAAGTTTACAAGATAAGGGCAAAAATATATTTTCAGTATCCCTACTTATGACTAAAATTCTTGCATTAATGAAGCAATTCTAGATAGGACTGTATAGGAAAGATTAGAGATTGGTAAGTAATGCCATTTGACCACAAGATATAATGGAAAAAAAAAAAAAAAAGTTATGGACTGCAATTTGATTATGATAGATTAAGCACATCTTTATTTTATCTTATGTTAAAAAGAAAAACTGCAGATTTTTTTACCACAGAAGTAATATGATCAGATTTGCTTATCAGGAAAATAACTTTGGTAATAATATGATTAGATTAGATTGAAAAAGGGAAAGATTGGAGTCAGGTATACAAATTAGGGAACATTAAAATAGTTAAAGTATAAAGAAAGGAAGTCTCAAATAAAATTTTGGCTGTGATAATAGAAAAGATTGGGCAGATTTATGTGAATTAATATTAATATTATATTAGACAAATTATTATATCATTATTTATAATTTATTAAATTATTATATTATATACATACATTTTAGCATGAATATTTTTTTTTTTTTTCCCCTGAGGCTGGGGTTAAGTGACTTGCCAAAGTTCACACAGCTAGGGAGTGTTAAGTGTCTGAGACCAGATTTGAACTCTGGTCCTCCTGAATTCAAGGCTGGTGCTCTATCCACTGCGCCACCTAGCTGCCCCATGATTTTTTTTTTTTTTTAATTTGATGCAAGAAATTAGGCTCTATAACTTCAAGCAGTTGAAATCTATTTGTTGCTAATGGAAAGAAAATCATTTTCTGATGAAATAATTCTCATTTGAAAGGGTCAATTAGAAAAAAAAGTAATAATTTTATATTCCTCTTAACTGAAAACAAAGGGAATTATTCAATCAAGATGAGATCTGAAGGCAGTTGGAAATCTGAATCAGGAGACACACTGAAACTAAAATGCTCTTCTTCCTCTTTGCCTTCTAAATATGCTCCTACTTTTAAGGTCCCACTCCATCATTTCCCCTCCTTTTCTCAACTTGACATTTCACTTATTGCTTTCTCAACATGTGTGATACATATTAATATGCTGCCTTTTATTGCCCATAAATGGGTGCATCATTTATATAAAGTGTCTTCCTTGTAGTTGTGAAAAAAAGAACCTATAAAGGATGTAATCAAGCTAAAATTAGATCATACTGGATATCTACAGTTGAAATCTGAGCCCAATTCATTGTCTATTTGTAATATCTTTAATGGATTTTTTTTTTGGTATGTTTAACTAAATATTGCAAAATAGCTAAGAATCATTCTTCATCCATTTCATTTTTTCACAAATGATTACTAGGCCAAACTCTTCTGAATGACTTCAGGAAATGGAGGCTAAAAAAGCTTAAATAAGTTGTTCAGGATAACACAATTGAGGCAGAATTTGAACTCAGATTTTTTTTTTATTCAAAATCCAACAGTTAATCCACTGGTAACAAGTTCAACTTGTTATTTCTCAAATGGGAGGTTCTAATGTGTTCTGTGGCCTAAATCAATGAAAAATATATCCATGATCAGGAATATTTGGAATATACAAAGAATTATAATATAAGTTCTATCAGTCTACCTTTCAAAGTATATTGTATAATTTGGTCATTTATTGGTGAAAAATCTTGCTAAAGGAGACTTTAATTTAAGTGTTTGCTCTGTCATTTAAATACATATATATATATATACATATATATATATATATATAAATTTCACTAAGAGTAATAAATAGAATGAAATCTTGTTTCATTTTCATTTTTCCCAGTCCATTGTATGATATTAAAGATACAGTTTGCTGTGATTTATCATTTACGCATTTTTTTTTTTTATTCCTAATACCCTTTGTCATATACTTAGGTAGTTATTGATGTTCTCTTGGTCACTTATTAAGTTCTAATAAGTCCTCAGATTTTAAGAAATGCATTTAATAACTCTAACATTCTTTTTTATCCCCACTTATTTAAAAAAATAATATTCTTCTCATGATGTTATGTGATTCTGTCAGGGAACTTAGTAATTTAGCAATAGAGTAGTATATGGTTGGTGTGAGTAGGCTGCATCAATTATAAACAATGGAGTATATAAAATAATTATCAAAGATTTGTTTTCAGAAAAGAGGGTCAGATGATAAAATATATAGTCTTTTGTGCAACATTAGTATCCTCAGAATATCAAGAGAAATCTAGAAAAACTACCAATATGTTGGATGAATATGTAGTATTGAGCTTAAAGGAGAATCTAAACAATAATTGAAGGTATTGTGTAGTCATAATGAGAGGTGATTTGTACCATTAGAATACCCAAATCCATGAGATCACAGATTCATTGAACCACTGAAATGCTAGAGTTATTTCTGTGGTTAAAAGAATTATAGGTCTTGTCAGTTTTTCTTTGGAATATTAAGTTGGTGGAAAAGATAATATATTAAATCACAATCCAATAGTATTTTATTAGTATATAAGATTTTTTTTTAAACTCACTATCAGTAAAGAGATGAACAGAGAGGAATCAGAACAAAATAAATGCATTTTGTGGTAGGCGAGAGTAGGGATTTAATTGTGAGGTTTTGACAATATATATAAGGAAGTGAGATATTGGTGAAAAGATATTTTTGGAACCTGGGCATTTTTGAGACCACAAAAGTATACTTGTTTAAAGGATTGTAAGATATCATCTGATTAGCGTTGCAGGCTGTGAAAGGAATATAGAATGGCCACAAACATCAAAATTAATTAATTCTGTGTGCTGGCATTTAGGGAAAATCTGATCTAAGATGAAACATTTCCCAAAGCTCATTGAGAAGACAAACAATTTACATATCAATAGCAGGAAATTATCGATTTTAGTTCAGATTTTTTGGTTGACTGGATATATTCATGATTTCTTTGCAAAATTCTCAGAAAAATAATGGCCCTTTGTTATTTTAACTGGTAGAAACTTGAACACAAACATTACTTTCCTATTCTCCCACTTCTTCCTTATTCCTTCTTGTGTTTCCCAACTTTCCTTAAAAAAAAACAAAAAATATATATATATTTATATATATATATAAAATATAATATAAATGTTATAAAATATAATATAGTTATCCTTTCCATATCATGAGGGCTGGTAGCATGGTGTCCCTGGAAAATTTATATAAAAGTTTTTATTCTCCCCTCATACCAGAGAATTTTAAATTATTATGATATTAAAAGATAAATGTGTTAATATTATGTAATAGTAATTTACATTTATGTGTTTTTGAAATTCTGAATATTTTCTGTGACATCTGCTGGCCTATGTGTATCATCAGCAGCTTCCACAAAACTCCTCTTAAACAACCCTTAATATATTTTATTATACTTACCATAATACATCAAAAGTGCATTAAAGAAAGTTATAATTTGAAAAGAAAAATTGCAAGCAGTATTGAGAGCTACTTCCAGCTACAGAAGTCTCTTACATAAATTGTGATTGTCTTATTAATAGATTTTTTTCTTCAAATTTAACCTTTTTCCTCTAAACTTAATTCTCTATATCCAAAGAAATCATAAAAAAATTAAATATATGTAACACAAAAATGTACTTCTGAAGTCAAACTTTTCTTATTGAGATGAATGCACTTTCCAGATTGTCTTTTAACTACAGGTTTTAATGGTGGACAAAGGGAAAGGTAGTCTAAGTCTTATCCATTCATAGTATTTTAAAAGAAAAAATATAAAGCATATTTCCTCACTTCTAGTTTAGGATTCCATTGTTTCAGTGAATACTATTTTTGTTTTGTTCTGTTTTGCATTTTAGTAGTTTTCTTAATAAATGGGAAGGAGATGCAAAGAACAGTAACAGATAAAGAGGAATTATAATGAAGGGGATAGAAGGACATCTTTAAAGTTAGGAAAGCCAGATTTCAAATTTTGCAGTTAACATATTGGCTATAATACTTTGGAAAAGTCACTCATCCTCCCAGTGATCCCTCTAAAATTTGTTACAGATGACTTTGTATTGCTGGAGGACTCAGGGAGATCACTATAATGATGAAACCTTGGTGAGGGAGAGGGGAAGACAAATGGACACTGTATTCATAGCTATCATATTATCACCTATCAAGGGCTTCAAATTTATCTAGTTACTTTACCTTTCTTTCTATTCAGACTCTGCGGGAGAAAATCCTGTTTCAATTCCTGTCAGCCTATAGCAACACAAGGCAATGAAGAATTTTGCAAAGCTTCCTTTGCCCTGAGAAACAAATGAAACATTACAAAGAAGTGCAGTGCATAAGACTGGCTATGTAACAGCTCAGATATAATTTCTGTGGATAGTCCCATTTGCTCTTTCCAGGAGATGTCACTGCAGCCTTTATTTCACCTGTTTATGGGGAAAATATAATGAGGATGGAAGTAGGGTTAAAAGGAGGAGAGGTGGGAAAGTCATAAAACCTCTCTAATACTAAAAATGACTTTGTATATTTTATCTGGATTCCTCCTCTGAATAAAAATACAGGGTAGCAGAAAGCATGTTATACTTTCTCCTCCAGCCATTTTTATTTGTACCTGCCCAATAAGAAAGTCCAGGGCAAGTTGCTCTCCTAAAGTATAGCTGCCAAAGATAGCTTCAAAGGGAGGACCTTGACTGATGGGAAAGAGAAAAAAACAAACAAACAAAAAAACCCCACTTTTTTCAAAAGGGAAGGTTTGTACACTTTTTATAGTTCTGAGGGAAGGTTCTTACAGCATTTTATATTTACTTTGTACACCACTGGCTCTTTGAATTAAAATGAACCCCTATTATGTGAAGAGGAAATTTATGTAAGTTTCTACTATATTAATCTATCTATGATTGAGATGAAAAACAGAAAATTTAACTCGTGGGGTTTTTTTTTGTTTTTTGTTTTGTTTTTTTTTTAATATGTGGCATAAATGTCAACCCACAAACTTCTCTCCCAGAAAAAAATATTTACCTTATTTATGTAATCCCAATGCCAGCTCTATATCTGTTATCACCGAATCAGATTATCACTTGTATCTCTACCATAGATAGATTAAGAAAGTAGAACTCCCTATGTGTGTATCCTGATAAGCAACCATTTTTCCCTGTTTCTTGGCATAAGACTGGCATCTTATGCTATAGTGTTACAGATTATAACTCTCACAAAACTATTGGATCCAAAAGTTCTGCTCCTAGTCACTGGCTTATGAGGTAAAGAATAGTGATAGATGTTTGATCAGCTGGTTTGATTAGATTATGACAGGAAGAGACAAAGATAAGAGTCATTACAAGAAGTTTTATTAGTGTCAAATTCATAATTACAATAAGTTTCACTGGGGGGGGGGGGCAGAGCCAAGATGGCGGAGAAGATACACGGACTCTGTGAGCGCCCTTCTTCCCTCACTACCATTTAGATAAATCAGCCTCAAAAATAGCACTAGACTGATAGAAACCACAAGGACTGGAAGCACAACTTACTAGCTGAAGAGAATCTGGAGTTTCAACAGAAAAGGTTAGTTCCCAGGGGAGGAAAAAAAAAAAGAGGCTAGCACAGATGGTTGGGTGGTGGCACACTGCTCCAATAGTGCTGGGGAGGGCTCTGGGATCAGAGAAGCCACTGAGATAGAAGAATCTGGCATAGGCTGTTAGCTCTTCTCTGCTTATAAAACAGCAGTTCAGAAGACAAATCAAGCCACTTTAAAATGTAAGCCAGATACTAGAACCACCCCAATCTAAAAGTGACTCAGCAGATCTCTGCACTGTGGGTGTGGCCGACTTAGGCTGTCCAGGCTTTCACCTGGGGGTAATTAAGAGATTGAAAAGCAGGCAGTAACTCATAGTGCCTTGCTTGGCTGGAGGCTGTGGAACTAAGCCCCGGAAGTCCCAGAGAAGCAGAACCTTTGAACTAGGGACCATGGTTTCTGGGCAGCCATTTGCAGTTTGAGTGCAGGGGCTTTTCATGTCACCTGCTGCTGACATCCATGCCCCACCAGGAAGCATTGGCAGGGCTTTGTGTTGCCTTTACTGTTCAGTCTTAAATCTGAGGAAAGTCTTTAGGATACACAGCGCCCTCACAGCACAGTCCTGCTAATCGCCTCCTAGGCACTTCCAGGGAGGGGGTGGGGAACTCTCTCCCAGAGCTCTCTCTTAGCTCAGGAGCAGGAGCCGCTGCATCCCTCCGGTCTGGGAGGAAGCTGGTAAATAAATAAGTAAATAATTTCCTACCCCAGGGACGGACCCCAAAAGATTTTTTTTAATATGAGTAAAAAGCAAAGAAAAACGATCAACTCCTTCTATACAGAGAAAGAGCAGGTATCCAACCCCAAGGAATTTAACAGCAGAGAGTCAGCAGATAACAGCCTAAAGGGGAACGATTCCTGCCCCCATCACATAACTCTCTCCTAGAAGAGACTATTAAAAAGTTCAGAGACTTTGAAGAAAAATGGGGAAAGGAAAGAGAAGCTATGATAGAGAATAACAATGTTCTGAAATTGGAGTTGGAAAAAATAAAGAATTCATAGGAGATGCAGGGAAACAAAATTTGTGAATTAGAAAAGGTTAAAAAATCACAGGGAAGTAGGATTTCTGAATTGGAAAAGATAAAAAAAGTCTCAAGAAAATAGGATTTCTGAATTGGAAAAAGAAAATAATTCTCTAAAAAAAAATTAGGGAAATGGAAAAAAATTCAATAGAGCAAAATAATTCATTTAAAAACGAAATTGGGCATTTACAAAAAGAACTAAAAACTGTGAATGAAGAAAATAACTCCTTAAAAGTCAGGATGGAACAAATAGAAATGAATGATTCATTGAGAACCCAAGAATCTGTCAAACAAAACAAAACAAAAAAAAAAAAAAAGAAAAGCTGGAGAATAATACTAGGAAAATCTATAGACCTGGAAAATAGATCTAGAAGAGATAATCTGAGGATCATTGGACTTCCCAAAAACTATGACCAAAAAAAGAGCCTAGATTCTATTTTACAGGAAATTATCAAAGAGAACTGTCCAGAGATAATAGAAACAGAAGGGACAATAGATGTTGAAAGAATTCATCAAACTTCTTCTGAAATAGACCCTAAAAAAAGAACACCATGGAATATTGTGGCTAAGCTGCAGAATTACCACACAAAGGAGAAAATCTTGCAAGCAGCTAGAAAAAAACAATTTAAATACCAAGGTGCAACAATAAGGGTCACAGAAGATCTGGCTGCCTCCACATTAGAAGACAGAAGGGCCTGGAACCTGATATTCCGTAAGGCAAAAGATCAAGGATTGCAACAAAGAATAAACTACCCAGGTAAGTTTAGCATCTTTTTCCATGAAAGAAGATGGTCATTCAATGAAATAGAGGAATTCTATATGTTTCTAAGAAAAAAACCAGACTTAAACAAAAAATTTGATCTACATCCACAAGACTGAAGAGAAACAGAAAAAGGTACACAGAATCCTTGAGAACTGTATCTCTGTTGTGGGTATATAGAAAGTACGCATGGACAATTTGATTTTACTGATATGAAAGAAAAAAAGGGGGGTGTAGTAAAGGGAAGGGGGTAGTATCAGAAAAAGGGGAAGTAGTGATAAAAAGAGGGAAACTACATCCCTGGAAGAGGCATAGAAAATACACCATATCTGAGGGAATTTAGAGAGGGGGAGAATCATTGTGTGAATCTTACTCTCATCAGAAGAGGCTCAAAGAGTAAATAATTGACATATTTGTTTTTCAGAGAATTCTCTCTCACCTCATTAAAAGGGGGGAGAGGAAAATGCAAAAGGAAAAGGAGAATAAGGGAAGGGACTTGGAGGGAGGGGGAGGGATACTAAAAAAAAGGGAGGGCTGCATGTCACAAGTGGGGTCTATAAATTAAATATCGTGGAAGGGGTTCAGAGGGGTCAAGGGAAAAAGCATAATCTGGGGATCATATGATGGCAGGAAATACAGAATTAGTAATTTTAACTGTAAATGTGAATGGGATGAATGCTCCCATCAAAAGGAGATGGATAGCAGACTGGATCAAAAATCAGAACCCTACAATATGTTGTTTACATGAAACACACTTAAAGCAGGGAGATACATACAGAATAAAGGTAAAAGGTTGGAGCAGAATCTATTATGCTTCAGGTAAAGCCAAAAAAGCAGGGGTAGCTATCCTTATCTCAGATCAAGCAAAAGCAGAAGTTGATCTAATTAAAAGAGATAAGGAAGGAAACTATATCCTGCTGAAAGGTAGCATAAATAATGAAGCCATATCGATACTAAACATATATGCACCAAGTGGTATAGCATCTAACTTTCTAAAGGAAAAGTTAAGAGAATTGCAAGACAAAATAGACATTTCTCAACCTTGCACTCTCAGATTTAGACAAATCAAACCACAAAACAAATTAGAAAGAAATTTTAAAAGTAAATAAAACATTAGAAAAACTAGGTATGATAGACCTTTGGAGAAAACTGAATGGCAATAGAAAGGAATATACTTTCTTCTCAGCAGTTCATGGATCCTATACAAAAATTGACCATATATTAGGACATAAAGATCTCAAAATTAAATGTAGGAAGGCAGAAATAATAAATGCCTTCTTCTCAGATCACAATGGAATAAAAGCTACATTCAATAAAAAGTTAGGTGTAAATAGACCAAAAAGTAATTGGAAACTGAATAATCTCATCTTAAAGAATGACTGGGTGAAACAGCAAATTATAGAAACAATTAATAATTTCACCCAAGATAATGACAATGATGAGACATCATACCAAAATCTGTGGGATGCAGCTAAAGCAGTAATAAGGGGAAATTTTATATCTTTAGAGGCTTATTTGAAGAAAATAGAGAAAAAGAAGATTAACGAATTGGGCTTGCAACTTAAAAAGCTAGAAAAAGACCAAATTAAAAACCCCCAACCAAAAATTAAACTTGAAATACAAAAATTAAAAGGAGAAATCAATAATATTGAAAGTAAAAAACAAAACAAAAAAAAAAAAACAAAACTATTGAATTAATAAATAAAACCAAGAGTTGGTTTTATGAAAAAAACAATAAAATAGATAAACCTTTGGTAAATCTGATCAGAAAAAAGAAAGAGGAAAATCAAATTGTTAGTCTTACAAATGAAAAGGGGGATCTTTCCACCAATGAAGAGGAAATTAGAGAAATAATAAGGAGTTACTTTGCACAACTTTATGCCAATAAATTTGATAACTTGAGTGAAATGGATGACTTCCTCCAAAAATATAGGCTTCCTAGATTAACAGAGGAGGAAATAAATTGCTTAAATAGTCCCATTTCAGAAAAAGAAATAGAACAAGCTATTAATCAACTCCCCAGGAAAAAATCCCCAGGACCAGATGGATTACCATGTGAATTCTACCAAACATTTAAAGAACAATTAGCCCCAATGCTATATAAACTATTTGAAAAAATAGGGGAAGAAAGAGTCCTACGAATTTCCTTTTATGACACAGACATGGTACTGATACCTAAACCAGGTTGATCTAAAACTGAGAGAGAAAATTATAGACCAATTTCCTTAATGATTATTGATGCTAAAATCTTAAATAAGATATTAGCAAAAAGACTTCAGAAAATCATCCCCAGGATAATACACTATGATCAAGTAGGATTTATACCAGGAATGCAGGGCTGGTTTAATATTAAGAAAACTATTAGCATAATCCACTATATCAATAACCAAATTAATAAAAATCATATGATCATCTCAATAGATGCAGAAAAAGCATTTGACAAAATCCAACATCCATTCCTACTAAAAACTCTTGAGAGTATAGGAATAAATGGACTATTCCTTAGAATAATCAGGACCATATATTTATGACCGTCAGTCAGCATAATATGCAATTGAACTAAACTGCAACCTTTCCCAGTAAGATCAGGAGTGAAACAAGTTTGCCCACTATCACCATTACTATTCAATATAATATTAGAAACTCTAGCCTCAGCAATAAGAGCTGAGAAAGAGATTCAAAGAATTAGAGTAGGAAATGAGGAAATCAAACTATCACTCTTTGTAGATGACATAATGGTATACTTAGAGAACCCCAAAGACTCTGCTAAAAAGCTATTAGAAATAATTCAGAATTTTAGCAAAGTTGCAGGATACAAAATAAATCCACATAAATCCTCAGCATTTTTATATATCACCAACAAAATTCAATAGCATGAGATAAAAAGAGAAATTCCATTCCAAACAAATGTTGAGAGTATAAAGTATTTGGGAATCCATCTACCAAAGAATAGTCAGGAATTATATGAGAAAAATTACAAAACACTTGCCATAAAAATAAAGTCAGATTTAAATAATTGGAAAGACATTCAGTGCTCTTGGATAGGCGGAGAGAATATAATAAAGATGACAATACTCCCCAAACTAATCTATTTATTTAGTGCTATACCAATCAGACTCCCAAGAAACTATTTTAATGACCTAGAAAAAATAACAACAAAATTCATATGGAAGAATAAAAGGTCGAGAATTGCAAGGGAACTAATGAAAAAAAAGTCAGAGGAAGGTGGTCTAAGTGTACCTGATCTAAAGCTATATTATATAGCAGCAGTCACCAAAACCATTTGGTACTGGCTAAGAAATAGAACGGTAGATGAGTGGAACAGATGAGATACAAAGGACAAAAAAGGGTACATCTATAGCAATCTAATCTTTGACAAACCCAAAGATACCAACATTAGGGACAAAAATTCATTATTTGGAAAAAACTGTTGGGAAAACTGGAAATTAGTATGGTAGAAATTAGATATGGATCCACACTTAACACCCTATACCAAGATAAGATCAAAATGGGTCCATGATTTAGGCATAAAGAATGAGATCATAAATAGATTAGAGGAACAGAGGATAGTCTACCTCTCAGACCTGTGGAGGAGGAAGGAATTTATGACCAGAGGAGAATTAGAGATCATTATTGATCACAAAATAGAAGATTTTGATTACATCAAACTAAAAAGTTTCTGTACAAACAATACTAATGCAAACAAGATTAGAAGGGAAGTAACAAATTGGGAAAATATTTTTAAAGTTAAAGGTTCTGACAAAGGTCTCATTTCCAAAATATATAGAGAACTGACCCTAATTTATAAGAAATCAAGCCATTCTCCAATTGATAAATGGTCAAAGGATATGAAAAGACAATTCTCAGATGATGAAATTGAAACTATTTCCACTCATATGAAAGAATGTTCCAAATCACTACTGATCAGAGAAATGCAAATGAAGACAACTCTGAGATACCACTACACACCTGTCAGATTAGCTAAGATGACAGGAACAATTAACGATGAATGTTGGAGGGGATGTGGGAAAACTGGGACAGTGATACATTGTTGGTGGAATTGTGAAAGAATCCAGCCATTCTAGAGAGCAATTTGGAACTATGCCCGAAAAGTTGTCAAACCGTGCATACCCTTTGACCCAGCATTGCTGCTATTGGGCTTATATCCCAAAGAAATACTAAAGAGCGGAAAGGGACCTTTATGTGCCAAAATGTTTGTGGCAGCTCTTTTTGTTGTAGCTAGAACCTGGAAGTTTAATGGATGCCCATCAATTGGAGAATGGTTGGGTAAATTATGGTATATGAAGGTTATTGAATATTATTCTCTGTAAGAAATGACCAGCAGGAGGAATGCAGAGAGGCTTGGAGAGACTTAAATTAACTGATGCTGAGTGAAATGAACAGAACCAGAAGATCTCTGTACACTTCAATGCTGTATGAAGAGGTATTCTGATGGAATTGGATATCTTCAACATAAAGAAGATCCAACTCACTTCCAGTTGGTCAGTGATGGACAGAAATAACTATACCCAGAGAAGGAACACTGGGAAGTGAATGTAAAATTGTTAGCACTACTGTCTATCTATCCAGGTTACTTATACCTTCGGAATCTAATACTTAATGTGCAATAAGAAAATGGTATTTACACACATATATTGTATCTAGGTTATATTGTAACAGATGTAAAATGTATGGGATTGCCTGTCATTGGGGGGAGGGAGTAGAGGGAGTGGGGGCATAATTTGGAAAAATGAATACAAGGGATAATATTATAAAAAAAATTACTCATGCATATATATTGTGGGGAAAAAAAATTCTAAAACAAAACAAAACAAAACAAAGCAATAAGTTTCATTCATTCATACTTATTCTATGCATATGTACGGCTGAAAGGCCAGGCTTTTGCTTACACTGCATTACAAAATAGATCCCAAGCACAGTGTAAATGTGTGGAGAAAGTTCTTAAAGATCCTTACAAGAATTTAATTGAAATCCCTACTCAGCAAAGCAGTCACTGACAGTAACCTAACAGCAGTATGGTCTTCCACTCTAAATTGATACCTAAGGATCAGCTCTTCCTACAGCTTCTACTACTTACATTAAGTCCTCACTAGGAGTCAGCTATAGCAGTAAAGTAACTCCCTTTCTCTCCTATGAACTAATACTTGAGTAAGAAAATCACCTTCTCTCACATGAAAGCACTTAACATTAAGTATCTACTTAAAGCACAAGTTAAAAGTTTGAGATTAAAAGAGAAAGAAAAAAAGAAAGAAAAGAAAAGAAAAAAGAAACAATCCTTGGCTTGTCCATTACTATACAATCTAAAGCAACATTTAAGCTATAACTTATTCTAACTGCCTTATCATATCAAAGGGCACAAAGTACTGATATTGCTACTGCTACTTTGCTATTTCTTTCACTGGTCCACTATTATTTGCACTGGATATAATTAGTAGAATTAGATAGGAGTTTATCCCATATTGAGAGACAGAGACAGAGGGAAAAAGAGAGACAGACAGAGACAAACACAGAGACAGACAAGGCACACAGGAAGAAAAAGACAAGGAAAGCAACAAGAAAAAACCTGAAATGGGAGCAGGGCACCAAGGAATAAGATGTACCAAGTAGAGGAGCACATAGAAGAATTAGCAGGAAATTTCTAAACCATCTATAAAGGAAGCTTAGGGATGGGGGAAAGTTAATCCTTCTACTCCAAAAAATCAGAGATAGAGGAGGAGAATTTGTATATTAAAAGCTGAGTTAATCAGTTTGGTGATAAGATTTCAAGTGATCTGCTTATCCTTCTGCACTCAAAATCATGTAGAACTTCTAATTTCCCCTTCTTTCCCTTTCCCTATTCCTTCCCATGGGTTTTACTAATTGCAAAGCTATTCTCTGTAATTGATTTATATGTATAATTGAACTATGATTGTGCTAAGTATGAATATGACACTAATAAAACATCTTGTAATGACTCCTATCTTTGTCTCTTCCTGTCATAATCTGATCAAACCAGCTGATCAAACCTCTAGCACTTCTCTTTACCTCATAAGCCAGTGACCATGGCTAGGAGCAGAACTTTTGGATCCAATTCCTATGTCATAGTTATGGTCTGTAAAACTATAGAAGGGATTAACAGAAGTTCCTCACCAAAAGAAAATTACAACAATGAAATGACAGCCAGACAAAAGTAAAGAAAAAAAAAAAAAAATCCTCCGCGCACATATAGACACATATTAATGTTTCATGTTTATATATGCATATGCATATACATATATGCTGATACATATGCACATTTTAATTCTGAACCCTTTTATTGGTATTTTACATATAAAGGAAAGAAAGAGCCTCTCCCTTACAAAATATAATACTGAGATCATTCATCATCTTGGTTTTCTTCCTTTGAAAAGAATCTTTAATATCCTATTTTTGAATGACATTGGGACTTGAAACCAATACTTAGCAATAGAAAATTATAAATGCAATTCACTTGGCACAAATTTGTAATATGACCTGGAAAGAAAAAAAAGCAAAAACAAAAAACAAAACAAACAAACAAACAAAAAAAAAAACAACTTAACAACAACTCTGAAAGAGAAAAAAAGAGATTTCATATAGTTCCAAAGTCCAGACCACTGAATTATTGGATGAAAATTTTGGTACAACATAATGCACACTTCCCTAAAAATGTGAACACTTTCAAAATAAAAGAAGCTTCCTTGTGGGATCAAAAGATCTTTTTTCATTGAAAGTGATCAATAAGAGACTAGATGACAACTTGTCAAGGATTTTAAGAGAGAACTGATATATCTGTCAAGGATTTGGTCTCTGTGAACTTTAAGTTCTAGCCTGATTCTATAAACATATAATTTAATTTCAAACTTACATAATAACAAAATGATATATAAATATTCCCTTTGAGTGTTTCCTAGAATATGTCCTGTGGCCTAGGCATGCTAGTCCAAATGATCATGTCTATGATCATTTGTTTTTCTGTACATCCTGTCTTTTGATGATCCATCAGCTTCCTAGGATATAACAATTGTCTCTATGAAAATGATACTAAGATTTATATATCCAGCCAAAATTTCTCCTGAACTTTTATGTACAACTGTCAGTTGGATATCCCAAATAGTTACTAACATGAAGGATATTTTATTCTATTATAGAAAATATGTAACTAGACAAAGAAATTTGGAATCTATGTGTAGTCACATACATATGCATCTACACATACACAAGTCACTGTTTAGATGTATACTCATACTCACACATGTCAGATATAAGATTGTATTTGATCTATGTTTTATGCAGTCTATTTAAAGACTTCTTTCTGTATCATTGCCTATTGTCACATCAGAAGTTTGTATTGAATCAACTGTGTTCTCTCTTCCATTTCCACTTCTGACAACTTCAACAAATCTATCTGTAAGATACCTGGTAAGAGGTGAGGTGCAATGAAAGGCCAGAAAATTGAATTTCATTTAATATGCATCTATATATACTATATATACTAGCTATGAACTACATTAACATTGGTTCTTCCTGTTAAGGAAATCTCCTCAAACAAGGAAAGTTATCCATCTTATAATAATGAGGAATTACCTGTTTCACTAAGTAGCTGAATGACTTGGCTAGGGAAACAAAACCTCAGTCATAAAATATTTTGTATAATAAGGCCAGAAATATCTGTTTAATTTTAAAAATCAGTACATAATGTACATATTCTAAATAAAGGAATACTTTATTTTCTATAATTTTGCAACAGTTGGTTAAGTTTTTTAAGTGTTGTAACATAATTAACATTTTTTCAGATTTTCAATATTAATTGACAAATTCATGGGGGGAAAGATGTACATTGATTTCCAGTGTGCATAGCATGATGTTGGCACAAAACTTTGTCATTCTATCTAGAATTCAAAAGCTTAGCAACATTTATACCATTACAAATTTTAATTTATTTAGATTAGTTTCATTACTCTTTGTCCATGAAGAAGATGCCAAAACATAACAAAAAACAAAACAAACAAACAAAAAAAAAAAAATCAAGCAATCTCAAAGCAGTAAAATCCTCTGAGAGGCAATTATCAAGTAAAATAGACTAGCTTGGAAAGGTACAGAGGGAAAAGTAAAGTTTAAGCCTTTGTTGTTACTCTTTTCTTCAACACAGCTCAAACTATGATCTCTCATAATGATAACCATTTAATTGAAATCCCTGAATGCATACTTGCTAGTCATATATTTATAATAGTCATATATTTATAATAATGTTAAGGATGGTAATCATTACAAATAATAAATCAAACCAAATCAAACAGTTTATTGGAAGTTAGTAAATGAAAAATAAAGCTAGGGAACACTCTCATAGGAAAGAAATGTATCAGATTGTAAACTCCTTGAAGGTAGGAACTGTCTTTTTAAAATTTGTTTCCCATGCACTTAAACATAATATCTAACATATAGTAGATATCTAATAAATGTTAATCTTATTGTATTATTGTAGCTACACAACCATTTTCTTTAAATTCTATTTTTTCTGTTATAAATTTCATCTGTGCACATGTGTAGGTATTATTTGCTGAGACTGAAATTGCATTGAATAGTTGAAAATCTAAACAGTTTGGCATCATCAAGATATAAGGTATTGTGCAAAATTAAGTGTTTTTTTTTTAAGCTTATTTTGTTTAAGATTTATTTTTCTCATTTTAAATATATGAGGAATAATTTAAAATTTCAGTAAACCTATCAGCTCATTCATTTAGATGCTTTTTCAATGATGCTGACCCCAATCCAACAATCCTCAGCTTTTTTTTTTTCTTTTTTTCTTTCTTTTTTTTTTTTTTTTTTTTTTTGCTGAGGCAATTGGTGTTAAATAATTTTGCCCAGGGTCACACAGCTAGGAAATGTTAAATGTCTGAGGCCATATTTGAATTCAAGTCGTCCTGAATTCAGGGCTTGTGCTATATCCACTGTACCACCTAGCTGCCCCAAGTTCTCAGCTTTAAAAAAAATTGCGTGTTTTTTTTTGTTTGTTTTTTTTTAATACTCTTGCTCACATTCTTGAGAGTGAAACTTTCAGATCCTCCCAAATACTGAGGTGGCTTTTGTAATGTGTGTGCTAGCCTCATCATCTGTATGTACATCTCTGGAGTGAATACTGCCAAGGTAAATAAACTTATGCATAACATTCAAAATTTCTCCATTTGCTATAGCCCATAGTATATATGGCATATTCTGGCTGGTGGAGATTCTCTTTTTTTCATGGTGATAATTAGCAGGCCAAAATTAGGACCAGCAACTAAAAGTCAATCAATGCTTTGATGAATTTCAGACTCAGAGGTTCCATTGACCACACAACAATCTCTGAAGAAAAAGTCATACAGCAACTCTTCACTTTATTCTGGGCTTGGAGCTTTCTTTGTTAAATAGTTTACCATCAGTGTAGGAGCTGACCTGTTGTCATTTTCATACTTTTTGAAGCTGTCCAAAATCACTGTTGAAAATATAATAATAAAAAGCATGGGTGCAAGCACACATCCCTGTGTCAAAGAGTGAAAGCATCATCCATTGTCAGAATCCATGCAGACATGCTATAGTGAACTGGCATATAATTGTAAAATATATAGAGAATAAATCAGAGATAATCATTAGAGGGAATTTACCAGCATCAAGAAGGATCCTGAATGACTTCTTATAAAATTTTCATTGAAAATTAAAGGAAATCAGGAAAACTAAGAGATAAATTTAAGAAAGGAGAGCATTCCAGGGTGGGACAGTGAGTGAAATTCTAGGGAGGCTGAAGATGTGATATAGCCAAAGGAGACAAATGTCATTGTGTTAGAGTATGTTAGAGTAAATAAGGTATAAAAAGTAAGTAAGATCAGGTTATCAAACATTTTGAATACCAGTGGATTTTATACTTGTTTCTAGACATGAAAGGAAGTGACTGAAGCTTACTGAATAAGGAATGTGATAAGTGGATCAATAGAAAAATGTAGGTTTTTCATCTACCATTTCCCGTTTTTGTTTTATTACCACCCTCCTCTTATTCTAATTATATAACTTTAATGATAACTTCTATGTCCCATGTTTTGCAATTAGTCATTGATAATATTCTGTAGTCTGTTTACATTTATCATTAGTGTTTTCATGGAGGTAATAATTATATAAAATGTGTAAATATTTCTAAGTTTTAAATTCTTCCCAGAGATCATTAAAGGCTAGGATTCAGAGAAGACCATACCTTCTTATAATTGAGTAACATTGAAGAGATCAGTTCAGTTATATTGATAAAAAAAAAAAAAAAAGACATTATTTGAAATACTCAATTGGAAATTGGAAATACAATATTGCCTGAGGAGAATTAAGAAGGGTAGAAGGGTAGATTTGTAGAGAAAGAAAATATAATTATTTTTTTTCAATACTACCCTTGCCTATTGATTTTGTCGTACTTATTTATTGTCTTAAGGAAAAAATGCACTTTCTGAGGTGTCATTCAACATCAATTACCCGTAGTATAAAATAGAAATACTTAAGGACAGTCATGTTAATAAGCAAATGTGAGAGAATGGGAATGATCAGGTATGGGTTACTACAAAAAAGTAAACTTTCCAGTTCCAGCTTCACTAGGTTTCTCAGTTTTCATTACATTTTAACATCTCTGAGAGGGTTCTCTTTGAGATGAAAGCCATGGGATGTATCAGAAAATCAAATTGTTGATCTGTAAGAACACATGATTATTTAGTTGTGCTGAAAACAACTTAAAAATGCCTATCACAGAGCCCTAGTGAATGAGACTTAATTACTTAATAATTCACCATTTATTCATACACATCCTTTGGGATCATAGTCTGAAGCGACCTTATGATTCCTACTTCAGAATAGGGTACTATGGTTTACAAAAATCCTATTGTATATAAATAGCTTCTCAATATAGATGATTTTGACATTTTAATCTAATTGGGAATTGATTTTGATCTTTCATCTAAATTGTCATTTGTCTAATTTTACATAGATTGATGATACAGAAATCACAGCCTCTTTGATATTCAATATTTTCCTGTTCTTTAAGACATAGAAACTATTTTTTTTTTCTCTTTTTTTGGGTGATTTTGAAAACCTCCCACATATAGTGCCCTTTTGATTCCTTTCTTAAGAAAATAGCCATGATAGTCTTGAGCTTTCTCTATTATCTATAAGCCTTTTGTTTCTTTCTAAATTTAATTTCTCAACACAATTTTCTCCTCCCTCCCTTATGTCCATCTTTTCAGTGCACTCATCAGATATGAAAATATATCTTGATCAATTGTGAGGGTCATACTGAGTTTTTTATAGTATTTTATCACCTCTTTATCATCTATAATAGATAATTTTCAATTAGTTTTTAATGAAATTTTGCTTAGTTTCTTCATTTTGTTCATTTTTTTTTTTTTTTTTTTTTTAGTTATATCTGACTCGTAACTTCATTTTAGGTTTTCTTAGAAAAGATACTGGAGTGGTTTGGAATTTAATTCTCTACCTCATTTTACAGATGAGAAACTGAAATAAACAAAGTTAAGTGATATGCCAGGGGTCATGCAAGTTAATAAGTATCTGAGGCCACATTTGCACTTAGGAAGATGGAGGGTTCCTGACTTCAGAACCGGCATTCTATCTGTGGAGCCACTTTGCTATCCAAATAAACACTCCATCCACTGTTGTTCAGTCATGCCTGACTCTCTGTGACATTATTGACCCCATATTTTGTTGGCAAGAAGATTGAGATAGTTTTCCACTTCCTTCTTCAGTAGACTAAAGCAAACACAGGTTAAATTTAAACTAGTAAATGTCTGAGACTGGATTTGAACTTAGATTTTTCTCACATCAGATATAGATTTCTATCCATTGAATTATTTAGTTGCTGCCTTATGAGTACTGAAATGATAAATGACCAAATATACTTGAAAAGGATGAGGATATTTTTGTTTGTTTTTCTGCCTTTTGATACTGATATAAAAACAAAAACAAAACAAGGTTTAATATTATCAATTTTTTTTAATATATTTTCTCTCTGAACCAACCTTCCACTTTGTTGCAATTTTCTCTTGTTGCCTGAATTAAAGTAACTGTTGTTGTCCTTCATCCTTCTTTTTAATAACAGGGTTATATGATACATTCTCTCTAATATTATATATCTACTAGTGGATTCTTGGACAATTATTTTATATTTAAAATACAAATAATTGTTAAAGTTTAAGGATGTTCTAAAAAGCATGTGATTCTTCTTCTCTGCTCTGTGTCTCCTCGTCCATTATTCCATTAAAAACCTTAGAAACTAAAGGGAGCCTGCTCTGGGCTGGAGACCATTTTGTCTGGTTCTTATAATTGTCTCATTGTGATTCTTTTTCTTCTTGAGGGCTATGAGATTGATTATGAGTTTTCTATATTTACTCATTATCACATTCTGACAGTATTTTTCTAGTATACCAATAACACATAAAGACATCAGAATAAAACATTTGCACATTAAATCCTAAAATTAATTGCTCCTCTTCCTTACCATATTAAACAATGTTAACAACATCATTTAATATTTTCTTAAATACCATGGAAAATTTTAAATTACGGAAAGCCACTAATCTGTATAGCAAATGATCTGCTTAGCTTCTTTTGATTAATTAATTCAGTTGACTCAATTACCGAATCAGAAAATCTGAGATTTGGAAAGGAATTCTGCAGTCTCATATATACATAGACTAAATAGCATGCTTAACATTTGGTCATTCAATCTTTGCTCAAAGAGTTATATGAAAGGGCACTCCCATTACCTCACAAGGCAGCTTATTTCACTTTTGGATGACTCCAAAAGATTGGATTTTTTACTCCAGACATTTTCATATTGAACTGATTCCAATGACTTTTCAGATTGATCATCCAATCTCTTCTGAACCTACCACTTTGTGTTATAGCCTAATCTTTATTTCTTGAGGCCAAGTGGTACATGGATAAAGTGCTGGACCTGAATTCAAATCTGGCCTCAGACATTTTATTGCTGGGTAACCCTGGACAAGTTATATAACCTTATTTGCTTCAATTCATCTTCTGTAAAACAGGGATTCCAAAAGAGAAAATGGCATAGAATTGCAATGTTTGGCAAGAAAACCCCACTGAGGTCATGAGGAGTTAGACATGACTAAAACTTACTTAACAACAAAATAAGGGATTCAAAGGAATCTGATATTCAATCAGACTGAATCTTGTTTGTAAAATAGTTGTCACTTTGCCAATAGACTCTCATTTTCTTCTCAAAGACCTTTCTTTTAAAGAAAACTCTATAGGTTTAATAGAAATTGAAAGAATCCTCAGATCACCCCCTGAAAGAGATCCCAAAATGAAAATTTTCAGAAATATTATAGCCAAAATTTGGAACTTCCAGGTCAAGGAGAACATATTGCAAGAAAGAAACAATTCAGTTGTTGACTATAGTCAGGATGGCACAAGCTTTAGCAGCTTTTACATTAAAGGATTGGAGGGCTTAGTATATGATATTCTGGAGAGCTTGGTTCTCAACCAAGAATCACCTACCCAGCAAAACTGAATATAATCCTTCAGAAGAGAAAATGGATATTCAGTAAAATCAAGGACTTTCAAGCATTCATGATGAAAAAAAATCACAGCTGAATAGAAAATTAGACTTCAAGCATGAGTCTCAAGTAAAGCATAAGGGAGTAATTGAAAAAGGGAAATCATAAGGGACTTAATAAAATCAATCTGTTTATATTCTGATTATTCCTGTAATTTATAAGAATTGTCTCATTATTAAGACAGAAGGAGTATATATACAGGGGACAGAAATATGAGTTGAATATAAAGAGATGGTATTAAATAAATAAATATAAAACTGAGAGAGAAATGTATTTGAAGAAAGGCAAATTGAGAGGTGGAATGGCATAAGTTATCTGTCATAAAAGAGACAAAAAAATAAAGATTCTACAGTGGAGGGGAAAAGTGGGAGTGAGTAAACCTTACTCTCATCAGAATTATCTCAAAGAGGAAAAACCACATACTCAATAGGGGTATAGAAATGTATCTTACTCTTCAGGAAAATAGGAGAGGAAGGAGATACAAGAAGGGAAGAGGTAATAGAAAAGGGCATTTTGGTGGAGAAGCAAAATATTTTTGAGGAGGGACAAGGTGAAGGGAGTGAAAATACAAAATGGGAGGAAATACAATTAGCAATAGTAACTGTGAAAAGGATTTTGAAGCAAGTTTCTCTGAAGTCCTCATTTCATTAGAAAATGCTTCCTTATGTCAAATTAACTCTATTTGAAATTTTCTTGCAAAAGATATGTTGTAGTTTCATTCTCTAGCTCATTTTACAGATTAAGAAGTAAGTAACTTATCCAGGATCTCAGTTATTATATCTTTGCAGACAAATTTATAATCAAGAGAATCAATATTTAAAATCAGTAAAGATATCCTGATTTAAGCCGTTTTCTAACCACTGTGTCCTACCTGTCTAAAGTTGATATATTGCATAACTAAAATCTCTGTAATTCCTACAAATTATACTTCTGGTAACAAGGCTGGAGACTGAGTTCATTTTTGTTTGTGTTATTATCAAAGTGACATATATATATATATATATATATATAATTTGTAGATTAATGAAAATGACAGATCCTTTTCCCAAGAACTGTTATTTAACAACTTCTTTTTTATTCTGCTCTTGAACTCCAAGTAAATGATCTTGTTCATAAATAAATCTCACAGAACACTTTATTCTTTAACTCTTTTAGGTAGTTTTCATCAAATATTGCACATTATAAATAAATGTATTCATATCATTTTCCTTTGAGTGTACAGATAATGCCTTGTTTAAACTTTCTCTCCTGATAGCTCCTGTACTTCATACGTAAATATATAATATGTTTTTTCTCTTTATTTCATTTATCTTTCTTAATTGTAAACATTTAATATTAATAGATAAACTTTATGACATTAATTTTCTAGACATCTGGTAAACCAATTTCTAAGTCCTTGATAGCTGTATTTCAGGTTATTTTGAAGTAACAAAATTTTAATAACCACAAATCTTTATATTAATGAAATTATAATAATTACATATTTACATATATGTTATAATTTTATAGTAATATAAAAGTATTGTTTTATTTAATTACTTATTAATTTTTCTTCATTATTTTGTTTTTCCAGTAACCAGACTTTTGTTCTAGTATAACCTATAAGAAATTAGGTCATTTCCATACCATCAAGAAGCCATATATGCATATACATCTATTGCTATAGCTATAAATTTATGCATATAAATATATATATATATATATATATTTTATATCTATATTTCTCTATATGTTCCTATATATCATATTATTAATATTTAGTGTTTATTTATGGGGTTAATCCAAATATTTATATTATTTCTCTGTTATATCTTATAATCTTAATCTTTGAAATAATTGACAAGATCATGACTCCAGAGTATTTAGAATCAATCTTACTCCAAATTTTCTTTTTGGAGATTTAATTTCTTTATAATTTGTCTGGAAAAAGCACAATTGCATATACAGTATTGTTAATTGCAAATAAGATAACTCAAATACTCTGAGTAATACAAATGATCTTTAAGTGCCATAGGCTAGCTTCATTAGTTTAATGAGCCAATGATTCCCACTTTGATGCTTCTTCTAATTATGCGTGATGTGCCATTTCCTTCAAAAGAAAGACATCTAATTAATTAGGTAAAAAATGTCATCCATAGGTCATTGACACTCAGGAAGATCATTGCCGATACACTCTAATCTTTGGGAGAAAAATATTACTCCTTTGTGATTTCCACCAAATGTTATTAAGTAAAAAAAAAAAAAAAAAAAAAAAAAAAAAAAAAATCATCTATGGCTAAAGGATTGCTGGAAAGGGATAAATCCTATTCTATATCTTGCTTGTACACAGTTACCTTTGTTTGACTGGAACTCAGTAAATATAGCTCTTCAGAGATTCATACATTTCCAGATTTTCTATTATTATGTTGAAAGGAATTTCAAAAGCCAAAACATATAGTAAAAGATGTATTTATACAAGAAACACTCTTTAATGGGCACAGGTTTAAAATGTGACTTATTTTCAACAAAGGAAATTTAACAATAAAACTAATAACAAGAAGTAGCTTTTGAAAACTGAGGAGTTCACCATCAATTATTCTTTTTTACCTGTGGACATTATCCCTTTGCAAACATCTTATAAATAGCATAAAAAATACATTTGTAAATCTGTGCTTGAACTTGTTTTAAGAAAGTTGCTTCAATGCATGCTTTTTTTTCAGTTTGTTACTAAAATAATCATAAAATGTTCAAGTGAGAGATTTCAAATGGTGTATGATTATATCCAATCTGAAAGTAATTTTTCAACTCAAATTATTAACTATGAATCATAGACATATCATGTGCATTGTTTTTCATTTTAAATGATAGTAATATTGGAATCAATTGGTGAGAAATAAACACATATGGCATTCTATGATTCAATAATCAAAATAAATTTCCTAATAATTTTATACATAGTTTTTGTCCAAACCCCACCATCTCAAATAATCAGTGTTTAAGGTTTAAATAAATAAGTTGGTTTTTCACTTCACTAGTCTGGTTAGGAAAACTATTGCAGCATTTTTCAATCTTGAAGTATACATGTAATATTGTTTCTTGAATGTCAGTACATATAAGTTTCCTTTTTATGAAAAGAATTTGGGAAGGGGAATGTTGCAAACTTATAGAGACATCTATTTTATAGAAGTACAGAAAGCATAGATTTATATCATGGAAAAGAAAGAGAACGTAGGGATCATATAGTCCAATCCTTTATCTATCACTTTATTGTAGTTATTTTGTATATAAGAAAATTAAAATTCAAAGTAATTAGTCCTTCATATATAAGCTAATTTAAAGGTATATTAAAAAGAGGAAGAAGTAAGGAGGTGAAAAGGCCTGACATGTAATTTCAAAAATTTAAAAAAAAATAGGATATTTAATATGAATACTGACATATACTGAAACTTGACTAAGTTATAAAATTATTTCAGACCCTGATGGTATGCAATATAGATTATTTGTTCATAATCATGAACAGATATGATACTTTAGCGGAAAGTCCTGACTTCAAGTATGGCTCACGATCACTATTCTAAGTGACATCCTTTCTAAAAGAAAATATAACAGCTAATAAAAAAGGTAACAACTATATAGTGCTTATTATATCCCAGTCATGATACTAAGTGCTTTGTGATTACCATCACATGTGATTTTTACAAAAGCCTTGAGATATAGATACTATCATTATCCTCATTTTACAGATGAGAAAATAAAGATAAATGGAAATTAAATACTTGCCCTCTGGCAAAGATCAAATAATGTCTTAGGCTGAATGTGAGGTAAAATGCAAGATTTATATGAAGATTTAATAATATAACCATCTAATTTCTCCACTTCCAAAGATAGTATAATGGAAGTTTTGTCCTGGTAAATACATTTGGGACTTAATTATGTACTTCCAAATAAACCAAATTACTAATTATCCTCAAACATATTCTATATTTCCCTATTTCTATATCTTTCATTATTGTTTTCCTAATTCTTGGAATAACTATTCATTTCATCTCTTCTTGTACTGCCTAGAAGTTATTAATTCTTTTACCATTTTTTTTTAATTGTTTGGGCTTTCCTCATTAAATCAGGATAATTTTGTCTCCTTTTCGCCAAGTAAATGACTTTGATTTCATTCTCTTAAGTCATTTCTGTTCCTAGAAGTTTCAGAATTATGTGAAATCAGAGGGAAGTAATCCCTTCAGTCTCTATTAACTTCCTGCCCACAATTCTAAACCCCACCCTAATTCTGTCATCAATGAAACCAATCTGTAGTATTACCTCTAGAATATATAATATTCATGAATATAACAATTTAATTTTAATTAATGCATGCAATTATATCCTTCTAAAGGGCATTTTTATCCTTATATATCCAATATCTAAACCAATGTTGTTGTTTTGCTTTGGTTTTAATAAAAGAAATGGAGTAAATGCTTATGTAATTGAATTGGTGTTATTTAGAAATACATTTTGTCTCTTATTGCTCTAATAAAGATAACTAAAAAGCAGAAACCATGTCTCCTTTAATTCCCTTTCTCAAAGAGCTCAATACAGTGTTGTATATACTAAGATTTAAATAGGTATTGGATGAATTAATTTAAAATATTATCAAATAGAAAGTCTCTTCAAATATATACCATCAATTCTCCAAATTGAGTACCATTATTAAGCAATGCAAATGAATTTTTTAATTATTGATAATGTTTGCTAACAATATTAGTTTTTCCCCACCTTCCATACTTCACTTTTAGGAAGATGGAGAGGAAAAGAATACAAAATTATTCCAAAAAGTTTTTCTTTTTCATTTTTTATATTTGTCTTTGTGTGCATTTGATTATTCATAAGTCACTATAGATTTATTATCTTAAGTATTTATATCAAAGGTTGGTTATTTTACATTTAATTCAACAATTTGCAATAATCATACCTACATACAGTGCAGACCTGAATAAGCATCCTTGGGGATAAGAAGAAACACTTATATTTTAAAAGATAATTACTTTGTAAAAATGCTATTGACAAGGAGATATTCATGTCAAGGAGGTGTACAACCTATTCTCAACATTTAATAAGTCTTAATCTGGGATGAATTTGGAGTAGACAAAGTATTGTAGAAATAAGAAGCAAAGTGAGAAGAAAAACCAATCAGTATTCACAAATGATAGTGAATAAAAAAGGAATCTATAGTTAAGGATAATTATAATTTATATAACCTGAGCTGTTATATTTTTATTAAATCAACAATAAAAGGATATAATTCCACAATGACTTTTAAATTTGTATACTTATATGAATATTATTTACCTATCTTTTTATATATCTATGTGTTTCTATCTAAACACACACATAAACACATTTCATAGCAGGTAATGAATTCATTCTTTCATATGCGTACATTTGAAATTCAGATTCTGGATTTTGAAAAATTTTTTTTTTAAGATTTATTAATTAATATTTATTTTTCTTTGAAGTAAATTCTGCTACATATTCATTTTCTACTTTCAGAAGTTTGTACAAGCTCTAAAATAGAATGCATACAGTAAATTATAAGATTTCTTCAAATTTAAATTAAATTTACATGTTCTAAATTAAAATCTTATTTCAAATAGTGATATTTTCCCTCAATAGTACTATGTTCTCTCCATTTTATTCAAATTGTCATACATATTATTTGCATTATGAATACTGAACAATATTTCAATTTAATTTAATTGTTGAGAAATCAGAATCTCTAAAATTTGAAGATTCTATTCATATTATACCCTCTATGAAGAATTAAAATTTTCAAATAATACCATATCACAATATTATGATAAAAAAGAAACAGAATGAAAGAAAGAAAATTAAGTATTTTCTATATATAAAAAAAACTATAAGAAAAAGTTGAGGTCATTAAAGCATTATGAATTGCTAAAGGCAAATCCACTGTTAGTACCATGCAGGAAAAAAAAAAAAAAAAAAAAAAAAAAAAGCCCATTTCAGTCAAATACTTCAGGATATTGAAAATGTCATTCAAATAAGTTTAGGTATCATAACATTCTACTTTGGCTAATTCTGTTTTATTTACTTGTATAGATACATGTCAATTAATGTCAATTAATACATAGATTGTATAGATACATGTCAATTAATCTGAGAAGACTATATATATGAATATATAGATTCATTATTTCTTTTTCCATTGTAATTCTTCCATGTTTGGGATAATTGTAAAGTAGAGACAGAATTTAGGGTTTTCCTTTAAAAGTTCAGATAGGGATAAAAATCTAGTTTTCTCTCTGCAGTTATGCAGAGGAAAAGGGTCATATTAATATATAAAAATGCAATATTGAGTAGTCATTGTGACCATATGGAGAATCAGCTATTCATCCATCCTTTCAAATTATAGGAAAAGAAGATGAATAAAAAAGAAGCAAGAGGGAAAATACACATTTTCCCTTTATTCATTGGTATATACTCCAAAGAAGCATTTTATAGCTAGGGGGGAAAAAAAGCTTATTTTTCCTTCCCCCACTCTTGCACACTCTGTAAATGTGTAGCTGAGTTGGTACCATGCTCCATATTTATATTCTACTTCCAAAACAATTTATAAACTCTGAAATGAAATGTGGGCAATAAAGCATTGTTGCTATATAGACTGACCAGTGAACAAATGAAATTCTTCAAAGTACAGTAATGTTGAGTCCATCTTAGATAATTTGCTCTTCCATTTGGAAAAGGTAAAATAAAACCAATGCAATGGAATGGATAATATAAATCCATTGTTTAAAAATCTAAGGATATGATTATAAGAAATGAAAAGTAATCTTTAAAAAATGAAACTTGCAAATAGTTTTCAAAAATCAGTAAATTAGCAAAAATTTCCCATGATTACATAATTTTCTTTTTAAATTTACCAATGCAATTCTTTCATCATCACTTTTAAACATCTATTTTCCCCTTATCACTAACTTAACAGTTACAATATGCCTCCAAAAAATAAATTGAGAAAAAAAAAAAGTATCTAAGTAATAATCTTACTTTCTTTTCTGTCTTTATCTTTCTCTTTGCCTCCTTCTCTGTTCTAATTTTTTTTTAGAAAAAAAAGGAAATTAAAATATTAGATTTTGAATAGTTATTTAAATTTTAAAAATGTATTTCTATATATTATTGAATTTTAGCCTTGGTACAATGCTATGAGGTAAGTAAGTTATAATATCTCTTACCCATCCTTTGTAGACTAAAAACACTTGGGGAATAATTTGCACTTAAACACAACTCTTCTAACTCCATTTTCAGTCTTTTTTCTTTTGATCTAAGAGAGATATGGAGGGTAAGGAAGTTGTTAGGTGACAAGGTGGATGGAACACCAATCCTGAAGTCAGGAAGACCTCATTTCAAATGTAGTCTCAAAAATTACTAACTGTGATCCTGGGGAAATCACTTAATATTGCTTGCCAGAGTTCCTGATCTGTAAAATGAACTGGAAAAGGAAATGGCAAACTAGGCAAATTTAGATAGGTAAGATACTGAGCACAAAGAGAGCTGTTACAAACATTTCTAAATATCCTAAATTAGAGGTAACAAGACCTGTACTAGCATTGTGGTAGTGGGTAAAAGAGGAGTAGGATAGATAAGAAATTTATTGAAGATGTAGAATTTAAAGTGAACTTCAGTGGAATAATTAAGAAAAAGAAGAAGAATTACAGATTACGAATAAAACTGACTAGAAGAACAGTGCTGGTATTGAAAAAGGTAGGGAAGTCAAGAAAAAATGATAGGTCCATTTCACATATGGTAAATTTTGGGCAATAACGGTAACATTTTTTATATTAAACAAGCTAAAAGAAAAACCTCATTTGGATCTACACAGTGAGAACTGGAGTTATAGATTTATTGTTTTGAGAATGGCTTCAATTAGAGTGGAAGTAGCTGGAGGAGCCTACTAGGAAATGGGAAGAGAACATGAGGTTAGAATAACTGAGAGCATAAAGAATAGCAAGAAACAGGGGGATTAAAATATATTAAACTGCAAATTTGGCAGCAGAATTAGATATAGAAATGAAGAGCATATAACAAGTGGTTAAAGAAAGGGATGAATAACAGGGTGAAGTAAGAAAATAGAATTGTTTAAAGTGTGTGTGTGTGTGGGGGGGGGGGGTTGAGAGCTGGAAAGGGAGCTTAACCTTGACCAAATAATTCACATCTCCCTAGAGACAGAGAGAAGATGAAATTGCAGGCAAGTTGGTGGAAGATACAAAGGCATTTTGAGTTGATCAAGAAGGGAGTATATTCCATTCATGGGAAAAAATCTTAGGCAAAGGTACAGTGTAAAGGAATAAATGGAAAAAGTCAAAAAGCAGTTCAGACCTTTTGGACAAATTGTTTAAATGTCAACTATACTCTTGTCAAAAACCTTCTTTATTTGCGAATTCACACAGCAAAACAGCTCACCTAGTAGTCATAAAATTCCATATAAGGACACTCAGGGTCTTTCTTCAAAACTTTGGGATTTCATGTCATGGAAGACGCTGGGACAAGATCACCCAGTATGACGTGCCCTAATTAGAGAAGGTGCTGTACTCTGTGATCAAAGCAAATTTGTACTAGCTTAGAAGAAAGGTGAGATGCACAAAATTAGAGAATCTACCTGAAAAGTTCATATGGAGTTTTTGTGCCCAACCTGTGGCAGCATATTCTGAGCTCATATTGGTCTGATCAGCCATAGTCAGACACACTATAATTTAACTTTAACCTAGTTACTTAATTTTGGTTCTCTTTGAAAAATGAAATTGTTGGGGATGTGTAGGCTTTTGATGACACAAGGCAAGGGTGAAGTAAAATAATTTACTAAATTATAAGTAAAATTAGAAGTTTAAGTTTATTATAAATCATCAAGAGATCTCAAATGGAGCAGAACTCTTTGATGGAATTAGAGTTCTTTCGGTTCTGCTCATCTGCCCATTCTTCCCACCCACGTATATATGATTTGAGACAATACAGAGCTATTGGGTTTGAATAGGCTTCAGTAAGGAGATAGAAAGTTTGATTAGTGATAGTTCAAATTGTATAGAGCTTAAGTGGAGGTACTTAAGGTGAATTCAGTTCTATTGATAGTTAAGCAGGGGTACTTAACTACTTAGCTTTAGTTCAGCTCTATAGAAAACTTGGGTGGTGTCTGCTGAACTCTATAGAAAGGTAAATTAGTGGTACTTAACAGAGGTGGGGTTGGGTTGGCTTCTAGGTCATGATAATTCGGGAAATGACTCTTTGGGGTTTCCAGCCTCAGTTTCCCTTGTCAGATTCCCATCAAAATCAACAAATAAATCATAAAGTTGCTGTTTCCAGGGAAAAGCAAAAAGACAAGGCAAACTTAAATATAGAATGTATACAAGTAAGTAATGACTAATTGTTCTAGAAATTTTAGCTGGAGATAGACTGTGATGGGATTTAAGGTCCAGGCCATAGTTTATCCTAGAGATGAGAAGAAATTTCTAGAGAATTTTGAATATGGAAGTGAAACAGACTTTTGTTTTCTAAGAATATCAATTTGGAAGCCTATGGGGTAGATATATTAGAGAGGGAATTGATTAGATGTTGGAAACCAAGTAGAAAATTATCAAAATATTTAATATATCCAAAGCAGAATTCATTATATCCCCTACTAAATATCCCCTGTTTTAAAACTATTACTTTTAAGAATACTAAAATTCTTATAGTTTCATAGATTCATAACCTCAATATCATCTTCTATATGAAATTAGTCAATGACCTTTGTCAATTTCACTTCCACAACATCTCATGGATAACCAACTTTTCTTTTTGTATTCACAGGAACTCACAATTCAAATTAAGGTTCTTATAATCTTTTGACTGTTGCATCATTATTTTAATTAGGATATCAACTTTTTATCTCTCCCATCTATTATTCTCTAAATTTTAGCCAAAACATATTTCCCTAAAATTAAAAAAGAAAACCCTTACTATTTCATATCACCATTCAAAGTCTTCATTTTCAAGCCTCTTGCCTCTTGAACAGCAACAACAACAATAACAGCAGCAATAGCATCAATGGCAACAGCTGCAGAGTAACAATGACACAAGCAAAACCAAAACTACAACAATAAAAGTAGTAGCAAAATCAGTAGCAATAACAAAAATAAGAGTTAACATTTGTTGAGTTCTTCAAAATCTGAAAAATGCTACCAACTGTTACTTAAATTTATTCTTCAACTGTTTCTTTTTTGCTGGTTGTCACAAAAAATGCTTAAACTTCTACAGACTTTAAAAATTTATTAATACTTCTATATGTTCTGAAATAATATGTTAAATGTACTTTTAGATATTAGCATGATTAATTCTACTTCATAACCTTACACAATAGGTCATACTAAATGCTTATTGATTTAATTAAGGTATGGTCTACAATCACTGTTTTTTCTCTTTCCTATTGATGTAGGTTTTTAAAATATAAATATATCATATAAATATAAAATATTTTGTATATATTTATATATACATAAAATATTTATGTATATTTGTTATGATTATGCATTGAGTTCATGTAAATATATAATTTTATATAAAACTGATGATAACCATATGCATATGTTTAAATCCTATATATGTATACTATATATAGATACATGCATAAACAAATTGTATATATGGAGAGAGAGAGAAAACAAAAGATATATATTATTTCTTTATCTGCAAATGCATATTATTTATTTATTTATTTTTTTAAATTCCCATTCCTGGAACACTTTTTTTTTTTTTTTTTCCCCTATAATACCTGATTTTTTCCCCCCTTTATGCATTGAGGGATAATATAAACTTCAGTAATTATTTTCATCTCTCCTGGTCTGTCTGTCTACTTCTTTGGGTTGCTATGATTTTCTTTGGAGACTCAAAAGAAAATACAATGTGAAAGAGGCTCTGGTATTGTTTTATAAATACACTTTGACGATACAAAGTTGAAGTACTTAATCTAGACATAAGAGTGGTTCTATTAAACACTGTGACATTTCTAAGAATGGAATCTTTTTATAGAACTTATCGATTGAGTTCAAGTGAGATCAGTGAATCTTCTGTAAAAAGTGCACTTCATATTTCATAATCTTTAAAATGAATGCACTGACCAATTTCAAGGTTTAAAAGAAAAGAATCAGAAATGATTTTGCATTTGTTTAGAAATGTACAAAAGAGGTTAGATAAACCAATCAATACCTAATTACCAGTCTATCTCTGCAAGTACAGCTTTCTCTAATTTAATGCCTACACTTTCACAGAGATAAACCACCTGCTGGGTGACCTGACACATTTGCTTTGATAGTATTTTTAAAGGCATAGCTGTCATATAGGCACATGACAATAAGTGTCTTGCTTCAAGAGCAATCCTTTTCTGGGATACTTGACTCCTTGATCAGATTCATACATATTCATAGAAAATGAAACTGTAATCTCTTAAGTTTTATCTAAGAAATAATACATATATAAATGTGCATATTTTTGGAGAACAATAGAGATCTTGAAGGATATATCAATTGGAATGTATATATATATATATATATTTTTTTTTTTTAATTTTTTTTTTACACTGGTCAAATAGTTAATGGAAGAAGCTTTAAATATTATTATAAACCCATCTTTTGCTCAGATCTATGTGTTGTCTTCCCATACAGTATGACTGTATATAATTAGAATGACTACTAAAACTAGGTTTTTGTTAATCTCCATAGAATTATTTGCTTGAAATCTATATATGGAATAAATTTCAGAATATTATCATGCCAAGCATGCCTATTTCATTCAAACAGAACAAACAAAAATATAAATGTGATTCCATATAAATAGTAAATATTTTTTTTCCTAGCTAAATTTTCATTTATCCTATGCTTACTCTCTTTTTGTCATAGAAGTTAACTATTAATTCCTTAGAGCATTGATGTATTATGTAATTCTAGAGACTAGAAAAAGTGTTGTGATTGAAAAGGGAAGTACCCCCCCTCTCAAGGATATTATGATCTATTGAGATAAAATAAAATATAATCTAAAGTAAGTTTAAAAAAGGTATAATAACATATCTTTATTTTTATTATGCATATCAAATAAATATAGCACAATGCAGGGATTACCAAAACCAAACCAAATCAAAACAAAAAACAAACAAAAAAAACAATCCTGAGGGAAAGCAATGGGGAAGGCCACATTTAGTAAGGACATGATGATCTAAGTTATAAAAGTAGCTTGGAATACTAATAAGTGGAGGTAATGAAAAGTGCATTCTAGCCATGAAGGATGTTTAATTCCAAGGGGCAGTGTAATAGGCCAGAATTCTGGAGAAATATACTTGAAACAAGTATTCTTACAACAAGGTGTTAACTCAGTAGAATTGATGAGACAATGATTATCTTGTTTAGCTTATCTAGTTCAGTATGATTGATTTAATCTTACAACAAATAATGGTTCCTTAGGGATAAAATGATTGGTTTATACTCTGTATACTGTAATGATGTAATTGCAATAGAGTATATAAACTGGAGACAAACTAAATCAACAGAAACAACATTTTTTAAAAAGTACAAAGCTGGGGAAAATCTTTAAAGACAGTATTTCTGATAAAGGTATCATTTCCAAAATATATAAAGAACTGTGTCAAATTTATAAGAATAGAAGTCATTCCCCATTTGATAAATGGTCTAAGGATATGAAGTTTCAGTTGAAATTAAAGCCATTTATAGTTATATGAAAAATGCTATACATCAGTATTGATTAGAGAAATGCAAATTAAAATAACTCTTCTCAAATTGACTAAAATGACAGGAAAGGATAATAATAAAAGTTGGAGGGGATGTGGGAAACCTGGAAAACTGATGATTGCTGGTGGGTGGAGTTGTGAAATGATCCAACCATTCTGGAGAGGAATCCAGAACTATGTCCAAAGGGCTATAAAACTGTGCATTCCCTTTGACCCAGCAGTGCCATTACTGGATCTGTGTCCCAAGAAAACCATAAAGGAGGGAAAAGGACCTACATGTGAAAAAATGTTTGTAGCAACTCTTTTTGTGGTAGCAAAGAATTGGAAGATGTGTAGATGTTCATCAATTGGGGAATGGCTGAACAAGTTATAATACATGAAAGTGATGAAACATTATTGTTCTATAAAAAAATGATGAACAAATTGATTTTTGAAAGGCCTGGAAATATATACATGAACTGATGCCGAGTGAAACAAGCAGAACAAAAATGTGCAATGATCAACTGTGAAAGGCTTGGTTCTTCTCAGTATTTCAGTCATCCAAAGCAATCCCAAAAGACTTTGGACAGAAAATGCTATATACATCCAGAAAAAGATCTAAAGAGAGTCAATGTAAATCAACTTATGCTTTGTTCATTTCTTTTTTTTTTCTTTCTTTCTTTTTTAAATCTCTCTCTTATTTTTTTTTTCTTTTTGTACTGATTTTTTTCTTGCAACATGATTCATAAAGCAATGTGTATGAAAAGGAAATGATCTTACTACAAAAAATAATGGAATAAAGATTAATTAAGCAAAAACAATGGGAGGCAACCTGAGAGAGAAGAAGGGGATTAAGAAAAATATCTTAAAGATTATGGTAGGGATTTGAGTTACATCTTGAAGGATGCCAGGTAAACCAGTACCAAGAACAGAATGGAGTGACAATGCCATGACTATGTTTCAAGATCACAGTGAAGGATAAGGCCAAGTTGACCATGAAATAAAAGGAATGATGGGGGGAATTAGTGAAAGTGGGATTAAGGATAATAGTAAAGTTTACCTTATGAAGAGGAAGATGATGGGTTACTTTTTTTTTTTTTTTTAGTAATAGAAATAAAACATAGAAGATTCCTTTAGAACCAAAGAGAAGATTATGCATTTCTCTTCGACATGACAGCCATTTAAAAGTAGGATACAAATCTGTTTTTTTTTTTTTTTTTTTTACAATAAATATCTCTAGTTACTTTAACTTGTCTTCATATAATAAGAATTCAAGGTCATATTTCATTATGAAATCTTTTCTTTATAAACTTTTAAAATTACCAATATATTTCCTTGAGTACAGTGCCTAGAATGAATAAAAGACATAATATATGACCAGAAATGAACAGAGAACAGCAGAAATACCATTCCCATACTCTCTTGTTCCTAATGTCAACTAAAAATTGAAATATTTTTCTTAGCTGTCATGTTATAATGTTGATTAATATTGAACACAATCATCTAAAATTTCCAATTATCATTTGAATAATATTACAAGCACAGGTTTTGTTTGTTTGTTTGTTTGTTGTTGTTGTTGTTGTTTTAATTCTACATATCAGGTGTAATCTACACCTAAACTTGGAATAAGAAAGACTTATCCATCTCAATTAAAATGTGGCCTCAGATACAAAGTAGATATGGTACCCTGGGAAAGTTATTTAATCTTGTTTCTTCCAAGTCCTCATCTGTGAAATGATCTGCAGAAGGAAATGGCAAACCACTTCAGTATCTTTGCCAAGAAAACCCTCCAAAAAGGTCACAAGGAGTAAGACACCAGTGAAAATGACTAAACAACAAAATACCTTTAGAGGTGATTTGTTGTTAAAAAACAAAACAAAACAAAACAAAAAAACATACTATTCATTGATCATAGTAGAATATAACATTAGAAAAAGCAAGGTTTTTATTTTGAGTTTATATCCTCAATAGCAATACAGACACACTGTGCATATATGTATATTCTGGTGATCCTTTAAATTGAATTAAATTTTCCCTATCTAATTCATGTTATTGATATTGTCTAATGTTCAGCCTCTCCTGATTTCTCTAGAGGAGAGTGATTTTGTCTCAAACAAGACAGAAAGAAAATTGGCAACTTAGAACTTTCAAGTCAAAATAAACAGGACAATATTAAGGGAATATTCAGTTGCTCTTTCCATTAGTATCTGATTGCATAGAGGATACAGCTCTGAATTTGGTGTCAATAAGAATGGATTTAGAATCTTGCCTCAGGCACTGTTAGCAGAATTACCCTAGGCAAATCATTTAACTTCTCTATATCTCAATCACCTCATGAGGAAAAAGATGATAGTAATAGAAACTGCTTCATAAGGCTGTGTAAGGATCAAATGAATTAAACCATGTAAAGTGTTTTGCAAACTTGAAATGCTATGCAAATACTGTATCCTCTTCCTTTTCTTCTTTCTCTTCCTCTTCCTCATCCTCATCTTGTGTTACCAAATCCATATAAGGCATATTCTAGGATGTTAATGGAACTAATCCATTTATAAATCCAATTAATAAAATAATTAAATAGAATTTAATTATTGAGCCACTGTCTGTTATATTTGAAGATTACATGAAGATAAATTGATAGAATTAAAAACATTTTATCTGGATGGAAGAAGAGAAGATGAGAGCATGGCAGGTATCTATTTGAAGGGATAAAAAGAAGGGATGGATTTTTTCTTGGCATGAGAAGTCAGAACAGGAAAAATGGTTGTGTATTGCAAAGAGAAAGTTTTAGTTTTTGTTAAATGAAAACTTCCTAAAAATTAGAGCTATCCTGAAGTGAAATGGGATGACTTCCATCCACTTTCAAGGGAAGTGGATTTTTTTTTCCCCTGAGGCAATTGGTGTTAAATGACTTGCCCAGGGTCACACAGCTAGTAACTGTTAAATGTCTGAGGCCAGATTTAAAATCAGTTCCTCCTGATGTCAGGACTGGTACTCTATCCACTGCACCATTACCTGCCTCAAAAGTGGGGTTTTTCATAATTAGGTGTTAAAGAAAAGGCTAGGTGACACACACCCCCAAGTGAAAGAAAAGGGAATCATAATTTACATGCTATTTGTGATTATATGCTAGTCACAATGATGAATGGATTTACAAATATTTCAATTGATAGACACAAGGACTCTGCAGTTCTGAACCCATTTTATAATAATAATAATAATAATAATAATAATAATAATAATAATAATAATAATAAAGCCAAATATTGATTAGGGGACTTCCCACAGGTCACACAATTAGGAACTGTCTAAATTCATTTTTTAACTCAAGTTTTCTTCTTGAGCTTGTCTACTAAGTTACCACCTACCCTCTTCAGTAGATTTTGTAGTAGATCATCTCCGATATCTGGTTTTATTGAGAATTCCATTATTTAATCTTTTTTTTTTTTTTTTTTAAATGAGATTACTTTTTTTAATTGTGACTTTTATTTTTAAAATAATTTTCATATATTTTTGAAAGAATTAAGTAAATTGATAACTTTTCAATTATTAAGAATCATTTTGCTATGTCCTTTAAAGTATTTAGAAAATTTAAAATAGAAAATTTTTAAAAAATTAAAAATTGTGATATTTAGATGATCACTCACAAATTTCTTAGTGTCATAAAGAGAAAGTAGCCTTACAATAGAATGAATTGAGCTCAAATCTGTTTCTGTCCAAGAATATCATAATGTATCACTCAGTACTTCTGGCCTTCAGGGCCTTCATCTATAAAATTAAGGGAATTGATAAATATTTATGACCCTTTTTATGTCTAACAGTCTATGAATATATCATAATTAATCATTGGATTAATAGTATTTTAGAGGAAAAATTAACTATGACATTAAAATGGATTATAAAATAGAGATGAATCTGCTTTCAAAGTTATAAGAAAGAATAAAATCATACAGCACATTTTATTGAAAAAAATTCTAAATTTCTTTCTCTTTCCCCCAAATAGATATTTAGATTTACTATTTTCTTCATGTTATTATTCATAATAATTGTTTTACAAACCAGCTACAAGAAACTTTGCAAGATAATCACAAATCCTCATGTCCATTGAAAAGGATACCTTCTAGAAACTTTAAATTGTAAAGAATAATCCTTATCTGCTTCTTCAATACACTGAAAATCCTATTATTTAGATATTGTTGGCCATCATTTTTATACATTTTAAAGGGGTTTTTTTGGCCAGTAGGAAAATATATTCATATGTTATGAATCAAAATAATTTTCATTTGAAAAAAATTATTAAAGCTTTTTATTTTCAAAACCTATGCATGGAAAATATTTTAACATTGAACCTTCCAAAACCTTATGTTCCAAATTTCCCCTCACTTTCCTTCAACCTCTCCCCATGATGATCCAATATATGTTAAACATGTTGAAAATATATTAAATCTAATATATGTATCCATATTTATATAATTATTGTGCTGCATAAGAAAAATCAGATCAAACAGAAAAAAATGAGAAAAAAAAAAAAACAAAATGCAAGCAAACAACAACAAAATGAGTGAAAATGCTATATTGTGATCCACACTCAGTTCCCACAGTCCTCTTTCTGAGTGTAGATGGCTTTCTTCATCAAAAAATCATTGCAATTGGCCTCAATCACCTCTTCTTGAAAAGAGCCATATCAATCAGAATTAATCTTCTTATTATTTTCTTGTTGTCATTTATGATGATCTCCTGGTTCTGCTCATTTCACTTAGAATCAGTTGATGTAAGTCTCTCCAGGCCTCTTTGAAATCATCCTGTTCATCTGGAATTATGCTCAAAAAGTTATCAAAATGTGCATACCCTTTGACCCAGCAGTACTACTACTGGGCTTATATCCCAAGGAAATACTAAAGAAGGGAAAGGGACCTGTATGTGCCAAAAAGTTTGTGGCAGCCCTTTTTGTAGTGGCTAGAAACTAGAAAATGAATGGATGTCCATCAATTGGAGAATGGTTGGTAAATTAGGGTATATGAATGTTATGGAATATTATTTTTCTGCAAGAAATGACCAACAGGAGGAATACAAACAGGCTTGAAGAGACTTGCATCAACTGATGCTGAGTGAAACAAGCAGAAAGAACTAGGAGATAATTATTCACTTCAACAATGAAACTGTATGAGGATGTATTCTGATGGAAGTGGATATCTTTAACATAGAGAAGAGCTAATCCAATTCCAATTGATCAATGATGGACAGAATCAGCTACACCCAGAAAAGGAACACTGGGAAATGACTGTAAACTGTGAGCATTTTTTTTTGTTTTTGTTTTTCTTCCCAGATTATTTTTAACTTCCAAATACAATTCTTCCTTTGCAACAACAACAACAACAACAACAACAACAACAACAACAAAATTCGGTTCTGCACATATATATTGTACCTAGGATATACTATAAGATATTTAATATGTATGGGAATGCCTCCTCTAGGAGGGGGTGGAGGGAAGGAGGGGAAAAATTCAGAACAGAAGGGAGTACAAGGGATAATGTTGTAAAAAAAAAAAAAAATTACCTATGCATATGTACTGTCAAAAAAAATGTTATAATTATAAAATTAATTTAAAAAAAAGAAATCATCCTGCTCGTTGTTTCTTATTCAAAAATAATATTACACAACATTCATTTACCATAAATTATTAAGCCACTCTCCAACTGATGGACATCCTACAGTTACCATTTTCTTTCCACTACAATAAAGGGCTGCCACAAACATTTTTACATATGTGGGTCTGTTTCCCTCTTTTATGATCTCTTTCAGATATAAGCCCATTAAAAACACTACAGGATCAAAGAGTATGAACATTTTCATAGCCTTTTGGGCATAGTTCCAAAATGCTCTCCAGAATGGCTGGATCAGTTCACAACTCTGGCAACAATGTATTGGTGTCCCAGTTTTTTCCCAGATTTCCTCCAACATTAATCATTATCTTTTCCTGTCATCTTAACTAATCTGAGAAGTTGTCTTAATTTGCATTTCTCTGATCAGTAATCATCTGCCTAGAAATAGTTTTAATTTCTTCATTTGAAAAATGTTCATATCCTATGACCATTTATCAATTGGAGAATCACTTGAATTCTTATAAATTTGAGTCAATTTTCTGTATATTTTAGAAATGAGGCTTTTATATTTAACATGTATGGAACTACCTGCCATCTGGGGAGGAGGTGGAAAGAAGGAGGGGAAAAGTTGGAACAAAAGTTTTTGGAAGGCTCAATGTTAAAAAATTACTCTGCATATGTTTTGTTAATAAAAAGTAATAATAAATAATAATAATAATAAAGAAATGAGATTTTTATCAGAATCTTGAATGTAAAATATTTCCCAGTTTATTGTATCCCTTTTAATCTGCATTGGTTTTGTTTATACAAAAAAAATAACTTAATACAATAAAAATTATCTATTTTGTGTCCAAAATGTACTCCAGTTCTTTTTTTTTTTTGGCTACAAATTCCTTCCACTGATGTGAGAGGTAAATTATCCTTTGTTTCTCTACTTTGCTTATACTATCACTCTTTTTGTCTAAATAATGAACCCATTTTGACTTTATCTTCAGATATGGTGTTAGATGTCAATTAATGCCTTCTTACCGCCACATTGATTTCCAATTTTCCCAGCATTTTTTGTCAAATAGAGAGGTTTTATTCCAAAAGCTGCAGTTTGGAAGTTTATACTAGATTACTATAGTCATTGACTATTTTGTCCTGTGAACTTATTCCAAAGATAGACTACTCTATTTCTTAGCCAATACTAAATAGTTTTGTTGCCCACTGTTTGCAAATTTATTGACATATAGTTGAACAAAATTATTCCTAATTGTTGCTCTAATTTATTCTTCATTGGCAGAAAGTTCTCCCTTTTCATTTTTGAGATTAATAATTTATTTTGTTCTTTACTTATTCTAATCAAATTAACTAAAGGTTTATCTATTTTGTTTTTTACCCATAAAATCAATTTTTTAGTTTTATTTATTATTTCAAAAATTTTCTTACTTTTAATTTTATTAACTTCCTCTTTTATTTTCAGAATTTCAAATTTGGTATTTATTGGGGGGTTTAAATTTGTCATTTTTCTAGCTTTTTAGTTCGAAACCCAATTCATTGATCTTCTCTGTCTCTGTGTTATTCAAGGAAATATGTAGAGATATAAAATTTCCCCTTATAACCACTTTGGCTGCATTCCACAAATTTTGATATCTTGTCTCAATATTGTCATTCACTTGGAAGAATTATTAATTCTGTCTATGTTTTTTTTTTTACCCACATTTTATTTTAGTATTATTAGTTTCTAATTAATTAAATTAAATTCTGTCTATCTTCCCCTGGCCTTTTCTTGCATGTGATTTTTATTGCATCATGATCTGAAAAATATGCATCTACTATTTCTGCCTTTTTGTATTTGATTTGAAGTTTTTATGTCCTAATACAAGGTCAGTTTTTATATAGGTTCCATATGCTGCTGAGAAAAGAAAAAATGTATATATATATATTTCTTTTTGTCACCATTCAGTTTTCTCCAAAGATCTATCACACCTAACTTTTCTAGAATTCTATTTACTTCCTTTCTTCTTTCTTATTTATTTTATGGTTTAATTTATCTAATTCTGATAGAGCAAGGTTGAGATCCCACTCTAGTATAGTTTTGCTGTCTAATACTTTTTTTTTACTTATTCAAGATTGTGTTTTATTAGTGCAAGAACACACTTTAAAATATCATCTGCATCTTGCATTATAACTTCATTATACAAAGACTACATTGTTTTTGTAAAGTGGAGCATATTTCCAGCAAAGGTTTTCTTTTTTTAATTTAAATTGCTTATTAATTTTAAAATTATAACATTTTTTGACAGTACATATGCATAGGTAATTTTTTAAACAACATTATCCATTGTACTCTCTTCTGTTCCAAATTTTCCCCCTCCTTCACTCCACCCCCTCCCCTAGATGGCAGGAATTCCCATACATATTAAATATGTTATATTATATCCTAGGTACAATATACATATGCAGAACCAAATGTTGTTCTTGTTGTTGTTGCAAAGGAAGAATTTGATTTGGAAGGTAAAAATAACCTGGGGAGAAAAACAAAAGAATGCTCACAGTTTACACTCATTTCCCAGTGTTCTTTCTCTGGGTATAGCTGATTCTGTCCATCGTAGATCAATTGGAATTGGATAAGCTCTTCTCCATGTTGAAGATATCCACTTCCATCAGAATACATCCTCATATAGTATTGTTAAAGTGTATAATGATCTCCTAATTCTGATTGTTTCACTCAGCATCAGTTGATGTAAGTATCTCCAAGCCCGTTTAATATTCCTCCTGTTGGTCATTTCTTATAGAACCTTTTCTTATAGAACTTTTTTGGGCATAGTTCCAAATTGCTCTCCAGAATGGTTGGATTCTTTCACAACTCCACCAACAATGCATCAGTGTCCCAGTTTTCCCACAGCCCCTCCAACATTCATCGTTATTTGTTCCTGTCATCTTAGCCAATCTGACAGGTGTGTAATGATATCTCAGAGTTCTCTTAATTTGCATTTCTCTGATAAATAGTGATTTGGAACACTCTTTGTTATGAGTGGAAATAGTTTCAATTTCATTGAAAACTGTCTGTTCATATCCTTTGACCATTTATAAATTGGAGAATGGCTTGGTTTCTTATAACTTAGAATCAATTCTCTGCATATTTTGGAGATGAGGCCTTTATCAGAACCTTTAACTGTAAAAATGTTTTCCCAATTTGTTACTTCCCTTCTAATCTTTGTTTGTACAAAAGCTTCTTAATTTGATGTAATCAAAATTTTCTATTTTGTGATCAATAATGATCTCTAGTTCTCCTTTGGTAGTCTGAAAGGTAAACTATCCTATGTTCCCCTAATTTATTTATGATCTCTTTCTTTATGCCTAAATCATGGACCCATTTTGATCTTATCTTAGTATGTGGTGTTAAGTGTGGGCCAATGTCTAGTTTCTGTCATAATAATTTCCAGTTTTCCCAGCAGTTTTTGTCAAATAATGAATTCTTATCACAAAAGTTGGGATCTTTGGGTTTGTCAAACACTAGATTGTTGTTTTTATTCACTATCTTGTCCTGTGAACCTAACCTATTCCACTGATCAACTAGTCTATTTCTTAGCCAATACCAAATGGTTTTTGTGATTGCTGCTTTATAATATAGTTCTAGATCAGGTACAGCTAGGCCACCTTCATTTGATTTTTTTTTTTCCATTACTTCCCTTGAAATTCTCAATCTTTTGTTCTTCCATATGAATTTTGTTGTTATTTTTTCTAGATCATTAAAATAGTTTCTTGGGAGTCTGATTGGCATAGCAATAAATAAATAGATTAGTTTAGGGAGTACTGTCATCTTGATTATATTCACTTAGCCTATCCAAGAGCACTTAATGTCTTTCCAATTATTTAAACATGACTTTATTTTTGTGGCAAGTGTTTTGTAATTTTGCTCATATAATTCCTGACTTTCCTTCCATAGATATATTCCCAAATATTTTATACTATCAACAGATATTTTGAATGGAATTTCTCTTTGTATCTCTTGCTCTTGGATTGTGTTGGTAATGTATAAAAATATTGAGGATTTATGTGGATTTATTTTGTATCCTGCAATTTTGCTAAAGTTATTAATTATTTCTAATAGTTCTTATTGCTGAGGCTAGTGTTTCTAGTACACTATTGAATAGTAATAGTGATAGGTGGCAACCTTGTTTCACTCCTGATCATACTAGGAAAGGTTCCAATTTATCGCCATTACATATGGTGTTTACTGATGGTTTTAAATATATGCTCCTTATTATTTCAAAGTATAGTCCATTTATTCCTACACTCTCAAGTGTTTTTAATAGGAATGGATGATAGATTTTATCAAATGCTTTCTCTGCATATATTTGGGTGATCATATGTTTTTTGTAAATTTGGTTATTGATATGGTGGATTATGCTAATAATTTTCCTAATATTGAACCAGCCCTGCATTTCTGGTATAAATCCCACTTGGTCATAGTGTATTATCCTGGGGATGATTTTCTGTAGTCTTTTCCCCAATATTTTATTTAAGATTTAAGCATCAATATTCATTAGGGAGATTAGCCTATAATTTTCTTTCTCTGTTTTCAATCAACCTGGTTTAGGTATCAGTACCATGTCTGTGTCATAAAAGGAATTTAGTAGGACTCTTTCAATCTCTATTTTTTCAAATAGTTTATGTAGCACTGGAGTTAGTTGTTCTTTAAATGTTTAGTAAAATTCACATGTAGAGGGGGGCGGAGCCAAGATGGAGGAGAAGATACACGTGATTCTTTGAGCTCCTTTCTTCCCTCAATACCAATTAGTTAAATCAGAATCAAAAGTAGCGCTGGACTGATAGAAACCACAAGGACTGGAAGCATGACTTACCAGCTGAAGAGAATCTGGAGTTTCAACAGAAAAGGTTAGTTCCCAGGGGAGGAAAAAAAAAAAAAAAGAGGCTAGCACAGATGGTTGGGTGGTGGCACACTGCTCCGATAGTGCTGGGGTGGGCTCTGGGATCAGAGAAGCCACTGAGATAGAAGAATCTGGCACAGGCTGTTAGCTCTTCTCTGCTTATAAAACAGCAGTTCAGAAGAGAAATCAAGCCACTTTAAAATGTAAGCCAGATACTAGAACCACCCCAATCTAAAAGTGACTCAGCAGATCTCGGCACTGTGGGTGTGGCCGACTTAGGCTGTCCAGGCTTTCACCTGGGGGTAGTTAAGAGATTGAAAAGCGGGTGGACACGGCCCAAGGTAATACATAGTGCCTTGCTCAGCTGGAGGCTGTGGAAATCAGCCCTGGAAGTCCCAGAGAAGCAGAACCTTTGAAATAGGGACCGTGGTTTCAGGGCATACACTTCCAGTTTGAGCACAACGGCTTTTCAAGTCAGCTGCTGACATCCATGCCCCACCAGGACCCATAGGCTGGGCTTTGTGTTGCCTTTACTGTTTAGTCTTAAACTGCAGGAAAGTCTCTAGGACACACAGCGCCTTCACATCATAGTCCTATTAATCATCTCTGAGGCACTTCCAGGGAGGGGGTGGGGAACTCTCTCCCAGAGCTCTCTCTTAGCTCAGGAGCAGGAGCCGCTGCATCCCTCCGGTCTGGGAGGAAGCTGGTAAATAAATAAGTAAATAATTTCCTACCCCAGGGACAGACCCCAAAAGATTTTTTAAATATAAGTAAAAAGCAAAGAAAAACGATCGACTCCTTTTACACAGAGAAAGAGCGGGTATCCAACCCTGAGGAAGTTAACAGCAGAGAGTCAGCAGATAACAGCCTAAAGGGGAACGATTCCTGCCCCCCATCACATTTTAATTTTCTTATATACACAGTAACTACAATAAAGTGATAGATAAAGGATTGGACTATATGATCACATAACTCTCTCCTAGAAGAGACAATTAAAAAATTAAGAGAGTTTAAAGAAAAATAGGGAAAGGAAAGGGAAGCTATGATAGAGAATAACAATGTTCTGAAATTGGAGTTGGAAAAAATAAAGAATTCACAGGAGATACAGAGAAACAAAATTTGTGAATTAGAAAAGGGTAAAAAATCACAGGAAAGTAGGATTTCTGAATTGAAAAAGATAAAAAAGTCTTAAGAAAATAGGATTTCTGATTGGAAAAAGAAAATAATTCTCTAAAAAAATTAGGGAAATGGAAAAAAAATTCAATAGAGCAAAATAATTCATTTAAAAACGAAATTGGGCATTTACAAAAAGAACTAAAAACTGTGAATGAAGAAAATAACTCCTTAAAATTCAGGATGGAACAAATAGAAATGAATGATTCATTGAGAAATCAAGAATCAGTCAAACAAAACAAAAAAAAATGAAAACCTGGAGAATAACGTCAAATACTTACTAGGAAAATCTATAGACCTGGAAAATAGATCTAGGAGAGATAATTTGCGGATCATTGGACTTCCAAAAAGTATGACCAAAAAAAGAGCCTAGATTCTAATTTACCGGAAATTATCAAAGAGAACTGTCCAGAGATAATAGAAACAGAAGGGAAAGGAAATGTTGAAAGAATTCATCAAACTCCTTCTAAAATAGACCCTAAAAAAAAAGAACACCACGGAATATTGTGGCTAAGCTGCAGAATTACCACACAAAGGAGAAAATCTTGCAAGAAGGTAGAAAAAAAAACAATTTAAATACCAAGGTGCCACAATAAGGGTAACAGAAGATCTGGCTGCCTCCACATTAAAAGATAGAAGGGCCTGGAACCTGATATTCCATAAGGCAAAAGATTAAGGATTGCAACCAAGAATAAACTACCCAGCTAAGTTTAGCATCTTTTTCCATGGAAGAAGATGGTCATTCAATGAAATAGAGGAATTCCATATGTTTCTAAGAAAAAATCCAGACTTAAACAAAAAATTTGATCTACATCCACAAGACTGAAGAGAAACAGAAAAAGGTACACAGAACCCTTGAGAACTGTAAATCTGTTGTCGGTATATAAAAAGTGCTCATGGATAATTTGATTTTACTGATATAAAATAAAAAAGGGGGGTGTAATAAAGGGAAGGAGGTAGTTTCAGAAAAGGGGGAAGGAGTGATAAAAAGAGGGAAAGTCCATCCCAGGAAGAGGTATAGAAAATACACCATATCTGAGGGAATTTAGAGAGGGGGAGATACATTGTGTGAATCTTACTCTCATTAGAAGAGGCATAAAGCGTAAATAATTTACATATTTGTTTGTCAGAGAATTCTCTCTCACCTCATTAAAAGGGGGGAGAGGAAAAGGGAAAAGGAAAAGGAGAATAAGGGAATGGATTTGGAAGGAGGGGGGAGGGATACTAAAAAAAAGGGAGGGCTGCATGTCACAATTAGGGTCTATAAATTAAATATTGGGGAAGGGGTTCAGGGGGGTCAAGGGAAAAAGCATATTCTGGGGATCATATGATGGTAGGAAATACAGAATTAGTAATTTTAACTGTAAATGTGAATGGGAAGAACGCTCCCATCAAACGGAGATGGATAGCAGACTGGATCAAAAATCAGAACCCTACAATATGTTGTTTACAGGAAACACACTTAAAGCAGGGAGATACATACAGAGTAAAGGTAAAAGGTTGGAGCAGAATCTGTTATGCTTCAGGTAAAGCCAAAAAAGCAGGGGTAGCCATCCTTATCTCAGATCAAGCAAAAGCAGAAACTGATCTAATTAAAAGAGATAAGGAAGGAAACTATATCCTGCTAAAAGGTACCATAAACAATGAAGCCATAGCAATACTAAACATATATGCACCCAGTGGTATAGCATCTAACTTTCTTTTTTTTTTTTTTTTTAATTTTTTATTTTATTTTATAATTATAACATTTTTTGACAGTACATATGCATGGGTAATTTTTTACAACATTATCCCTTGCATTTACTTCTATTCAGATTTTTTTTCCCTTCCTCCCCCAACCCCCTCCCCCAGATGGCAAGCAGTCCTATATATGTTAAATATATTACAGTATAATTTAGATACAATATATGTGTGTAGAACCGAATTTCTTGTTGCACAGGAAGAATTGGATTCAGAAGGTAAAAATAACAGTTTACATTCATTTCCCAGTGTTCCTTTTCTGGATGTAGCTGTTTCTGTCCATCATTAATCAATTGGAATTGGATTAGCTCTTCTCTATGTTGAAGAAATCCACTTCCATCAGCATACATCCATGTACAGTATCATTGTTGAAGTGTATAATGATCTTCTGGTTCTGCTCGTTTCACTCAGCATCAGTTGATGTAAGTCTCTCCAAGCCTCTCTGTATTTCTCCTGTTGGTCATTTCTTATAGAACAATAATATTCCATAACATTCATATACCATAGTTTACCCAACCATTCTCCAATTGATGGACATCCATTCATCTTCCAGCTTCTAGCCACTATGAAAAGGGCTGCCACAAACATTTTGGCACATACAGGACCCTTTCCCTTCTCTAGTAGTTCCTTGGGGTATAAGCCCAGTAGTAGTATGGCTGGGTCAAAGGGTATGCACATTTTGATAACTTTTTGGGCATAATTCCAGATGGCTCTCCAGAATGGTTGGATTCTTTCACAACTCCACCAACAATGCATCAGTGTCCCAGTTTTCCCACAGCCCCTCCAACATTCATCGTTATTTGTTCCTGTCATCTTAGCCAATCTGACAGGTGTGTAATGATACCTCAGAGTTGTCTTAATTTGCATTTCTCTGATCAATAGTGATTTGGAACACTCTTTCATATGATTGGAAATAGTTTTAATTTCATCATCTGAAAATTGTCTGTTCATATCCTTTGACCATTTATCAATTGGAGAATGGCTTGATTTCTTATAAATTAACGTCAATTCTCTGTATATTTTGGAGATGAGGCCTTTATCAGAACCTTTAACTGTAAAAATTTTTTCCCAATTTGTTACTTCCCTTCTAATCTTGTTTGCATTAGTTTTGTTTGTGCAGAAACTTTTTTATTTGGTGTAATCAAAATGTTCTATTTTGTGATCAATAATGGTCTCTAGTTCTCCCTTGGACACAAACTCCTTCCTCCTCCACAAGTCTGAGAGGTAAACCATCCCATGTTCCTCCAATTTATTTATGATTTCGTTCTTTATGCCTAAATCTTGGACCCATTTTGATCTAATCTTAGTATGTGGTGTTAAATGTGGGTCCATGCCTAGTTTCTGCCATACTAATTTCCAGTTTTCCCAGCAGTTTTTGTCAAATAATAAATTCTTATCCCAAAATTTGGGATCTTTGGGTTTGTCAAAGATTAGATTGCCATTTTTATTCACTATCTTGTCCTGTGAACCTAACCTATGCCACTGATCAAGTAGTCTATTTCTTAGCCAATACCAAATGGTTTTGGTGACTGTTGCTTTATAATATAGCTTTAAATCAGGTACACTTAGACCACCTTCCTCTGACTTTTTTTTCATTAGTTCCCTTGCAATTCTCGACCTTTTATTCTTCCATATGAATTTTGTTGTTATTTTTTCTAGGTCATTAAAATAGTTTCTTGGGAGTCTGATTGGTATAGCACTAAATAAATAGATTAGTTTGGGGAGTATTGTCATCTTTATTATATTCGCTCGGCCTATCCAAGAACATTGAATGTCTTTCCAATTATTTAAATCTGACTTTATTTTTGTGGCAAGTGTTTTGTAATTTTGTTCATATAATTCCTGACTCTCCTTTGGTAGATATATTCCCAAATATTTGATACTATCGACTGTTATTTTGAATGGAATTTCTCTTTCTATCTCTTGCTGTTGGATTGTGTTGGTAATGTATAAAAATCCTGAGGATTTATGTGGATTTATTTTGTATCCTGCGACTTTGCTAAAATTCTGAATTATTTCTAATAGCTTTTTAGCAGAGTCTTTGGGGTTCTCTAAGTATGCCATCATGTCATCTGCGAAAAGTGACAATTTGATTTCTTCATTTCCTACTCTAATTCCTTGGATCTTTTTCTCGGCTCTTATTGCCAAGGCTAGCGTTTCTAGTACTATATTGAATAGTAATGGTGATAGTGGGCAACCTTGTTTCACTCCTGATCTTACAGGGAAAGGTTCTAGTTTATCACCATTACATATGATGTTTACTGAAGGTTTAAATATATGCTCCTTATTATTTTAAGGAATAGTCCATTTATTCCTATACTCTCAAGCGTTTTTAGTAGGAATGGATGTTGGATTTTATCAAATGCCTTTTCTGCATCTATTGAGATGATCATATGGTTTTTATTAATTTGATTATTAATATGGTCAATTATACTAATAGTTTTCCTAATATTAAACCAGCCCTGCATTCCTGGTATAAATCCCACTTGGTCATAGTGTATTATCTTGGGGATGATTTTCTGAAGTCTATTTGCTAATATCTTATTTAAGATTTTAGCATCAATATTCATTAAGGAAATTGGTCTATAGTTTTCTTTCTCAGTTTTCGATCTACCTGGTTTAGGTATCAGTACCATGTCTGTGTCATAGAAGGAATTTGGTAGGACTCCTTCGATCCCTATTTTTTCAAATAGTTTACATAGCATTGGAGTTAGTTGTTCTTTAAATGTTTGGTAGAATTCACCTGTAAATCCATCTGGTCCTGGGCACTTTTTCTTAGGAAGTTGGTTAATAGCTTGGTCTATTTCTTTTTCTGAGATGGGACTATTTAGACTACTTACTTCTTCCTCTGTTAATCTCGGCAAGCTATATTTTTGAAGGTATTCTTCCATTTCATTTAAGTTATCGAATTTATCGGCATAAAGTTGAGCAAAGTAGCTCCTAACTATTGTTCTAATTTCCTCTTCATTAGTGGTGAGTTCACCCTTTTCATTTTCAAGACTATCAATTTGCTTTTTCTCTTTCCTTTTTTTAATCAGGTTTACTAAGGGTTTGTCTATTTTGTTGGTTTTTTCATAAAACCAACTCTTAGTTTTATTAATTAATTCAATAGTTTTTTTACTTTCAATTTTATTAATCTCACCTTTTATTTTTTGAATTTCAAGTTTTGTGTTTGTCTGGGGGTTTTTAATTTGTTCCTTTTCTAGCAATTTTAGTTGTAAACCCAATTCGTTGGCCCTCTCTTTCTCTATTTTATGCAGGTAGGCCTGTAGAGATATAAAACTTCCCCTAATTACTGCTTTGGCTGTATCCCACACATTTTGGTATGATGTCTCATTATTGTCATTTTCTTGGGTGAAGTTATTAATTATGTCTATGATTTGCTGTTTTACCCAATCATTCTTTAGTATAAGATTATTTAGTTTCCAATTATTTTTTGGTCTATTTTCCCCTGGCTTTTTATTAAATGTTATTTTGATTGCATTATGGTCTGAAAAGGATGCATTTACTATTTCTGCCTTACTGCATTTGATTTTGAGGTTTTTATGCCCTAGTATATGATCAATTTTTGTATAGGTTCCATGAACTGCTGAGAAGAAAGTATATTCCTTTCTGTCTCCATTTAGCTTTCGCCAAAGATCTATCATATCAAACTTTTCTAGTATTCTATTTACCTCTTTGACTTCTTTCTTATTTATTTTGTGGTTTGATTTATCTAATTCTGATAGTGCAAGTTTGAGATCTCCTGCTATTATAGTTTTGCTATCTATTTCCTCTTGCAGCTCTCTTAATTTCTCTTTTAAGAATTTAGATGCTGCACCACTTGGTGCATACATGTTTAATATTGATACTGCTTCACTATTGATGCTTCCCTTTAGCAGGATATAATGCCCTTCCTTATCTCTTTTAATTAGATCAATTTTTGTTTTTGCTTGATCTGAGATGAGGATGGCTACTCCTGCTTTTTTGGTTTTGCCTGAAGCATAATAGATTCTGCTCCACCCTTTTACTTTTAGTTTGAATGTCTCATCCTGTTTCAGGTGTGTTTCCTGTAAACAACATATAGTAGGATTCTGACTTTTAATCCAGTCTGCTAACTGCTTCCTCTTTATGAGGCAGTTTGCCCCATTCACATTTATGGTTAGAAGGACTAATTCTATATTGCTTGCCATCCTATTAACCCCTGCTTATGCTTTTCCCCTTTCCTTCCCTTTTACCCTCCTATCCAGTATTAAACTGGTAAACACCACTTGCTTTTCACAGCCCTCCCTTTTTAGGATCCCTCCCCCACCTTAAAGATCCTCCCCTTATTTTACCCCCTTTCCTCGAAATTACTGTATTCCCTTCCCCTTAGCTTACTCCTTCCCTTTCACTTTTCAATGAAGTGGAAGAAGTTTCACCATAAATCGAATATGTCTATTGATACACGCTATGTTCATCTCCCTCCTTTCTTTCTCTCAGATATAATAGGTTACCTTTGCCTCTTCATGAGATGTAGTACCACCACTTTATACTTTTTAATGATATAATCTCCTTTCCACCTCTAGTTTCTAAGACAAATTGTACATATGTTCTTTACATATTTTTTTGACAGAAGTATAGTTCTCAAGATTTCTTTTTACCTTTTTTAGAAGTCTCTTGAGTTCTGTATTTGAAGATCAAACCTCTTATGTAGGTCTGGTTTTTTCATCAAAAATAGATGGAATTCATTTATTTCGTTAAATGTCCATCTTCTTCCCTGGAAAATGATGCTCATTCTTGCTGGGTAAGTTATTCTTGGCTGCATACCAAGTTCCTTAGCCTTTCAGAATATCATGTTCCAGGCCCTGCGTTCTTTTAATGTGGATGCTACTAGATCCTGTGTTATCCTTATTGTGGATCCTCCATATCTGAATTGTTTTTTTCTAGCAGCTTCCAATATCTTTTCCTTTGTCTGATGGTTCTTGAACTTGGCCACTATATTTCTTGGCGTTTTGATTTTAGGGTCCCTTTCAGTAGGTGATCGATGAATTTTCTCAATGTCTATTTTACCCTCTGTTTCCAAAACGTCTGGGCAGTTCTCTTTGATAATTTCCTCGAAAATAGTGTCCAAGCTCTTTTTTTCCTCCCATTTTTCAGGGAGTCCGATTATTCTCAAATTGTCTCTCCTGGATCTGTTTTCCAGGTCTGTTGTCTTTCTGGTAAGGTACTTGACAGTCTTTTCAATTGTTTCATTTCTCTGGTTTTGCTTGACTCCCTCTTGGTTTCTCCTTGAGTCATTCATTTCTACTTGTTCCAGTCTAATTTTCAATGATGTATTTTCTTCACTCACTTTTTTTATATCTCTTTGTAATTGTCCAATTGAGTTTTTATCTTCTATGGAATTTTTTTCCATTTTATCCATTTTATTTTTTAGAGAGCTGATTTCTTTTTCCACCTCTCTAATCCTGTTTTCCTTGGAGTTGTTTACCTTTTCCAGCTCACTAATCCTGTTTTCCTTGGAGTTGTTTACCTTTTCCAGCTCACTAATCTTGTTTCTCAATGATTTGATTTCTTTATCCATTCTGTCTTTGAATGCATGGGATGACTTCTCCAGGCTCTCTTGCAAAGCTTCCCTTTCCTTTTCCCATTTCTCTTCCAGCTCTCTTGTGAGAGCCTTTTTGATTTCCTCTATGAGGTTCTTTTGTATTGAGGAGCAGCTTATATCCCTCCCAAGGGATACATCTGGGGACATTCTGTTCCTAGTCTCCTCAGCATTTGAAGTCTGCTCCCTCTCCACACAGAAGCTGTCAATGGTTAGAGCCCTTTTGAATTTTTTATTCATTTTGTCAGAGTAGGAATCAAAGAAAACAAACTGAAAAGAGAAACAATTGGTCTGTTTTGCGGGGGATAGGGCTGGATGTTATTAATGGGCTTCCTCTACAGACTGGGGGTAGGGCAGCAGAGAGCCACTAACAGAACAGCAATGACTGTACTGAGTCTGCGCTCTGAGGCTCTGAGAACGCACAGAGTCAGTCCAGGTGGTGGTTGGGGGTGGCCGAGCTCTGAGAGATGCTGGCTTTCTGGGGTTTTAATCTTCACCTCCCGTGTTTACATCCTCTCCACCACTCCTGGCTTGCTGCCAAGACGGAGCATCCACACTGGGGCAAAAGCCCTTTTGCAGAAACGGCAGAGATCACACCCCTCCCCCTCTGGTCTGAGCTGTGTGAGCTGCCTATCTTGCTCTGGCTGTCTGCCCTCAGTCTGCGCCCAGTCTGATTGACCCTCCCCCGAACAAACACAGACCTTTTCTGGCGACTTTCAAGGATGTCTTCTCTTGGTGATAATTTGAAGATTTCTTTCTGGGTCAAGCATTAAGTCAGAGGCTTGTCATGAAGTAAGTTCTGAGAGAAAACGAGGAGCTCAAGCAGCTGTCTGCCTCCACGCCGCCATCTTGGCCGGAAGTCTGAGCATCTAACTTTCTAAAGGAAAAGTTAAGAGAATTGCAAGAAGAAATAGACAGTAAAACTATAAGAGTGGGAGATCTCAACCTTGCACTCTCAGATTTAGACAAATCAAACCACAAAACAAATAAGAAAGAAATTAAAAAGGTAAATAGAACATTAGAAAAACTAGGTATGATAGACCTTTGGAGAAAACTGAATGGTGATAGAAAGGAATATACTTTCTTCTCAGCAGTTCATGGATCCTATACAAAAATTCACCATATATTAGGACATAAAGATCTCAAAATTAAATGTAGGAAGGCAGAAATAATAAATGCCTTCTTCTCATATTACAATGCAATAAAAGCTACATTCAATAAAAAGTTAGGGGTAAATAGACCAAAAAGTAATTGGAAACTGAATAATCTCATCTTAAAGAATGACTGGGTGAAACAGCAAATTATAGAAACAATTAATAATTTCACCCAAGATAATGACAATGATGAGACATCATACCAAAATCTTTGGGATGCAGCTAAAGCAGTAATAAGGGGAAATTTTATATCTTTAGAGGCTTATTTGAAGAAAATAGAGAAAAAGAAGATTAACGAATTAGGCTTGCAACTTAAAAGGCTAGAAAAAGACCAAATTAAAAACCCCCAAACAAAAATTAAACTTGAAATACAAAAATTAAAAGGAGAAATCAATAATATTGAAAGTAAAAAAAAACTATTGAATTAATAAATAAATAAAAAGTTAGGGGTAAATAGACCAAAAAGTAATTGGAACCTGAATAATCTCATCTTAAAGAATGACTGGGTGAAAGAGCAAATTATAGAAACAATTAATAATTTCACCCAAGATATTATTAATTCGATAGAAGCTTTTCCCTACAGAACTGAGAAAGCTTAGGCGGTATCAAAGTGTTTGGCCTATCTAAATCCTTGGAGAGTGACAATGGCCTAGCCTTCACTTCTCAGATATTTCAGAATATTTCTGTGAACCCATAGAGGACCTGAAGCTACTCTTCCATGGGACCCTGGAAAATACTCTAGAGAAAAAGGATGAAATTGCCTGTGTCTTTTTTTCTCTCCCTATAGTATTTTTCCTCATTTTTTCCCACTCCAAGAATAAAAACTCATAAACAATAAAAACTTTGTTCCTACTATGTTCTCTCCTACTTTTCTTATTCTTGATGTCATTCCATGCCTCCCTAGCCTTAGAGCTCTGTGGGCAGTAGGGGCCTTCAGAATTATTGGGAAGGCCATCACCAACCTCAAGGTTATGGGCTACCTTTCCTCAATGTGGCCCATAGATGGGACCTGATACATTGTTTGAATAGGTCCCATTCCAAAATGTGACCATCTCCACCCTGGATACCACACCATTTTTAACCTGCTTGTGAGATTTGGTTTCTCCAGACCCCTAGCTACAAACTTCCAGCTACTCAGTCAGTCTGAAGATCATAGGACAACTGACTTGGACACTCAACATACCCTAAATATTACTGCTTCCACCTTCAGATCTTGCATTCCCTCTCCTGGCCTGAACCCTCATTCAACATAGGGAAAATTCTTTGGTCTTTGTCAGCCTGAAGCTGCTCCAGAAGATGAGACCTTCATCCTTTTTCCCCAAATGAATTTGGGGTGACTGCTAGAGGGGGGAGTTATGTAATAGAATTGTGTTCCCTGATATTTGTGAAGGGTGGGCCACCTGACCTGGGAAAATTCCTAAAAATGATCCCCACCCTCCTACCTGGTTTCCCATTGAAAATTAGCTCTTAATTGCTCCCTAGCTTTAAACCATAGAAGGCTAATAAAAATTACTCTGTACCTCAAACCTTTGCTAATTTCCTATCAGGATTTTGCTCACTGGGAAGTTGTTTCTCAGTGTGTTAAATGCTTTCTTTCTTTCTTTCTTTCTTTCTTTCTTTCTTTCTTTCTTTCTTTCTTTCTTTCTTTCTTTCTTTCTTTCTTTCTTTCTTTCTTCCTTTCTTTCTTTTTTATTTTTTTTTTTATTTTTTTATTTTTTGCCAGAAACATTGCCTACAGATCAGTAGTGCAAATTCTTTCACAGAAACCTATAACTCCGGCCTGGTGACCCCATCACTGTTAGGGTATCTTTCCCCCCTTATCTCTCACATCTCAACATCATCGTTTAAATCAAACTTGTTGAACAAGCAGCCTTAGGCTGCATACAACCACAGCATTCTTCACTGTGGCAACTGCACTAGCACCCTGAATTTCTTAGAATCAACCAGACTCAGGATAAGCAAAAGTCTTTATTCTCTAGGTCTTTATCAGTAGAAGTGAAGAGAGTGGACTTATGGATTTCTGTGACCTCACCACCCTATCTCTCTTTCACAGAAGTGACCTTGACTAGTTTCACTGCACCGTCTAGTCCCTCCCACAATTCTCTGTATACACCAAACGACTGGGCCAGCATAGGATAGTGGGAAGGGCCATATTTTTCAAACATATTCTTATAGAGTATTGTTCAATCAGTAATTAGCTTCAAGTGCTCCATTGCCCGACCTCAGTGCATTAACTCGAGTTTCAACCCTTTACACTTCAGTATAGCCTAAACCAGATTAAGATGTTATTAGAGAATATTAGATAAAATAATAAAACATAGGTAATAATACATTTTAAAACTAAGTAAAATGTGGCCCATGGAGATTTGTATATATAGTAAAGTGTCTCCCATTTCTATCAAAGTTTGACACTGTTGATATAATTAGGGGCATGAATGAATCAACAAGATCCCCACTGTTCCTATATACAAGTGAAACAATAATCAAGGGGTAACATTAGGAATTAGCATAGAAAAAGTTATCTATTGAGATGGACTTTTATTCATTTTCAAACTCATGGTTTAGTTCTGTAATGAAAATACTTAAAATAGATATAAACATGGTAAAAATACTAATGTGCCTACCTGGAAAACCATTCTTAATTAAAAACACATTACCAAAACAGTAATGTCAAGAATAATTGACATAAATATAACTTTTTTTAAAATGAGGAACTTTAAACTCATTTTGTTTCTGCAAAACATTAAATTCCTCATTATCATTCCTGCAGAATGTGGGTCACAAACTGATAACAGCTTCTTTCATCTTGGTGAATTGAGTACTATTATTTCATCAATCTAGTGTTAGACACTAACTCATTATTAAATGATCTCTTTGCCATACCACCCCAATAACTGCTCCACAATAACATCCTGTGGGATGACAACAGCTAAGGGAACTTTTAAAGGTTCTCTGACTTCAGGAAACAGCTTGGCCATTCAATTAAAAGTATCTTATATATTCATTCCACTCTTGCTTTCCCCTATTGCTTAAAGCCTTTTTTCCCCTTATATGTAGCTATATAGACTTTGTCCTTTTGTTACTTCTTGGAGTTTCCACTAAGGCAGATAGGGCTCTTTTACTGGCTTAGTTATTCAATAAACTCCAAGATAAGTTTTATACTTTGAAGTCAACCATGGAATAATTGGGTAAGGCATTCAATTAAAAAAGAACAATCTAAAAATATTATAGTAATCAGTTTCTATACATGGATGACATCATTGATATGGCTCAAATGAGAAATAAATAAATTAGCTACTTTATCTCAAGAAAGCTTTCTCCAATAATAAAAAAAATTTTGAAATTGATAAATAAAAATAAAATAATAATAAATTTTAATGTCTACCAAGGAAAGTACTCATGACTTTGAATTTCAATCTAGAAATCAAATTGTACCAATATATGAAGATGATGTTTCCAAATGTTTAGTTCTTCCCCAGGAAAGACATATTAGTCATAAGAATATCAAAATGAAAATTAAGGCTGTGTATTATTATTATTGCTGGAAACATGAAATAAAAGTATTTAAAGGGAAGGACACATTTTATTTAATTAATATACTTTTGTATACATGGTAATATGAAGGATTATGGATGTAAAGAATCATCCAGAAAGAAACATGAAGAGTGGTAATGAATCACAGGACTCATCATCCTAAGGAATCTCCAGAAGAAGTAATACTTTTTCACAAAAAGGACAAGAATTGATAGATATTATTAGAATACATTATAAATGCTATAAATATTTACAGGAAATAAACACATTTTACTTCATGAAAAAATAGCAAATAGCTAAAGACACTATTGTTGTTCAGTCATATCCAACTCTTTGTGAGCCAATGGGCCACAGCACACCGATCCCTTCTGTACTTCACTGTCTCTCAAAGTTTGTACAAGTTCATGTTTATTGCTACCATTACATCATCTATTCATTTCGTCTTTTGTCTCCTCCCTACTTTTTTGTCTTTAATTTTTCTCAACATTAGAGTCTTTTCCATTGAGTCTTATCTTTTCATTATGTGATCAAATTATTTAAACTTCAGCTTCAGTATTTGACCTCCCAGGAAATAGCCTCAATTAATTTATTTAAATATTGTCTGATTTGAACTCCACAGTGAAAAAAGGACTCTCAAAAGTATTCATTAGCAGAACAATTTGAAAATGTTGATTCTGAAGTGCTCAGCTTTTCTTATGGAGCAGGTCTCATAGACATATATTGCTACTAAAAAACAAAAGCTTTGATATAGATCTTTGTTAGCAAAGTAATATCTCTGCTTTTTACTTTGCTGTTCAGATTTACTATAGTTTCCTGCCCTCCCCTCCAAGAAGCATCTCAATTTTTTGGCAGCAGTCATCATCTGCAGTGATGTCTGAGCCTAAGAAAATATAATCTGGCCTTGTATCCATTTCTTCACCTATTTGTCAGAAAAAAGATGGAACCAATTTTAAAGATGTTAGAGTTTGCTTGTTGGTTGTGTTTTTACCTTTTTTAACTTAATCTTCAAGCCAGCTTTTGTGCTTTTCTTTCCTTCTACTCCTTTTTTTTTTTTTTTTTTTTTTTTTTTTTTTTTTGCCAAGGGAATTGGGTTTTGGTGACTTGCCAGGGTCACAAAGCTAAAAAAATGTTAAGTGGCTGAGGTCATATTTGAACTCAGGTCCTCCTGATTTCAGAGATGCTGCTCTATCCACTAAGCCACTTAGTTGCCCCACTCTCTCATCATTTCTTAATACTTTTACTTTTTGTCATCAGAGTAAAATTATCTTCATATATTCGATTGTTGATATTTTTCCTGACAATTTAAATATCAGCTTTTGATTCATCCAATCTGGCATTGTATATAAGTTTAATTAATCCTTGTTTAAATTCCTTTTCCAATATTCAACCAATCAGTTGTTTTATGTTTGATTCTATGGTTTCTTGACCCACAATAAAGGTTTTCAAGGGACAAGATAATTTGGTACTCCTGGTACTCCATCCCTTTGAGGATTTGCCATATTTTATTGTGACCTGCATAGACAAAAACTCAGCATAGTCAATGGAACTCTCTTACTTTCTCCATTATCTAATGAATATTGAAAGATCAGTCTCTAGTTCCTCTGCCTCTTTGAAAAAAAAATTGGGTAATTCTCAATTCACACATTCCTGAAATCCAGCTTTGAACATCCATACATAATTTGTTTCATAAAGCAATAACAATAATCCATAGTTATTGGATTTGTCTAATATCATGACATATATCTTCCTCCATAATGAACTATGAAATAACAAGATCAAAGAGTAGATTCAGAAGGAATTTATTCCACACTAATACATTGTTGATGGAGCTGTGACAATTTTTAATCTGGAAAGCACATTGCATCATGCAAGGAAAGCAACTTAAAGATACCTATCTTATTACAGAGATTCAACTTCTAGGCATATACTTCAATGTCCTCAGTATCTTATCTTTGTTGAAAAAACTAAATGGATACACAAGGAAATAGCATTACTGAAAATTGACTGAACGTTCTAGATACTAGAATAATTATGGCAACATTTTTGGGGGGGGGGCGGGGAGAAGAAAATAATAAGAAATACAATAAATGACCATAAATACAAGAATAAACAAATATTTTCATATAAATGCAATATAATATGATTTTATTATAGTGAGCATAAAGAATATAAAAAAGCAAATAAAGAATTAATGGACTGAATCCTTGGAAAAATTATAGGATACCGTTGTAATATGGGAGCCACCTGCTAATGGCTACTGGAAGTCTAACTAAAACCTATAGAATGGATCTCTTCACTTGAGAGGATGATGATGATGATGATGATGATGATGATGATGATGATGATGATGATACAAGGAGACTGAGGCAGTTGTGTTGTCTGACATCTCTCCTCTTTCCTCCCAATTTATTTCATTCACAAGCCACAAGGAACATCTGTGAAGGCTGTTTTTCAACTCTTTCACAGCTGTTGAGGCTCTTGGAGAATTGATCTGCCCTTTCACCTAGGCATGGTCCCTAATAGGATACTACAATAATTTTTTTAGGAATAATAACATTATCCTAATTATGTAAAAGAAGAAATACAAAAGCTATTCCCTAACTTATTGTAGCACATTCCAAAGACTGTATCATTTGGTCTGGTCATTGCCCTGACACTAGCATAATTATTTTTTATTATAGCTTTTTATTTACAAGATATATGCATGGGCAATTTTACAGCATTGACAATTGCCAAACCCTTTGTTCCAATTTTTCCCCTCCTTCCCCACTCTCTCCCCCAGATGGCAGGTTGCCAAATACATGTTAAATATATTAAAGTATAAATTAAATACAATATATGTATACATGCCCAAACAGTTGTTTTGCTGTATAAAAAATATCAGACTTTGAAATAGTGTACTATTAGCCTATGAAGTAAATAAAAAATGCAGGCGGACAAAAATAGAGGGATTGGAAATTCTATGTAGTGGTTTATACTCATCTCCCAAAGTTCTTTCATTGGGTGTAGCTGGTTCAATTCATTACTGCTCTATTGGAACTGATTTGGTTCTTCTCATTGTTTAAAATGGTCACGTCCATCAGAATTGATCATCATATAGTATTGTTGTTGAAGTATACAATGATCTCCTGGTCCTGCTCATTTCACTCAGCATCAGTTCATGTAAGTCTCTCTAGGCCTTTCTGAAATCATCCTACTGGTCATTTCTTATAGAGCAATAATATTCCATAATATTCATATACCACAATTTATTCAGCCATTTTCCAATCGATGGGCATCCACTCAGTTTCCATTTTCTGGCCACTACAAAGAGGGCTGCCATAAGCATTCTTGCACATACAGGTCTCTTTCCCTTCTTTAAGATCAGCCCAGTAGTAACATTGCTGGATCAAAGAGTATGCACAGTTTGATAACTTTTTGACCATAGTTCCAAATACTAGCATAACTTTTTGTTCACTATTCTTTACTTTGCTAGTTTTATCTTTTGCAAGCCCTAAGAAACTATGGAAGTTTTCCACAGCAGATTGATTGACAGCTCTAAATATAAAGCAATCCTTGTGAGTGGTTAATTTAAGAGTATAGGAAGCAATGAAATTAGTTCCATAAGGACTGAGAGGATTTGATTCAATGTTAACTAATCTGATTCATGAAGTCACGTTAAATTTTAGAACAGTTAATATATAACTTATCAAATGCCTACCTTTGCCTTTATCTGATTCCAAGGATTCATTCATCTCTCCATTCGTCCTGTATATCAGGGTTGTTTGTTGATGGTCTGAATCATGTTGATCACTCTATATTCATTCACTGCCCTTACAATCACCTCAAACCTGTGTCAGCCTCATCAGAATGATGAGGTTGTAAAATACTTTCTCTTTGTTATCTGAGGTGCTGCATTGTAGCTTTAGAACATCAACCTGACAATCTCATTTTCTATTTTATACACTCCATCCTTTTGTAGCAATATTTCTGGAAATAGCAGAAAAACAATATAAATTTAAGAAACTGATAAGTTTTTTTTTTTACCAGTCTTTACTTTTTTGTCATTGTTGATTTATAAAAGAAAATTTATCCACACAGTTTGATTGCTAAGTTAAATCATTTTAAGAGAGAAAATAAAACTATAATGGGAAAGAACTTGGACACATTAAAGAAACATAATGATTTTTCAATTATTATCAAAAAATTAGAGTCATTTTTCTTCAACTCTATTTTTACAGCCTGTTCATTTTCATAGTAATGGGAATCCAATTGTTTAGCATTTGGATTTTGCAATATAATCCATAAATACTTTCCCTTCATTGTCATAAAATAATTTAAACAAAAATTTGAAATAGAAACCATATTAAGAAGTTTGGTTTTTTCCATGATTTCAATAACTGGTTACACTGAAAATGTTTAAATTTTAGTTCACTGAATCACTGAAGAAGGGCATAAAACAACTGTTAACATCTCTATTTTTTTCTAGAATTCTTATAATATTGTCATTCATTGTATGAAAGAAAAAGACAACAATTTATTTAAAGAAAGGATACTTAACTTTAGTAAGATTTCAACAGTTTGTAAAACTGCACCTAAATATTAGCTGAAGTGGAGATTTTATTATCTAAAACTTTCTAAAAAAAATCTGTATGAGTGAGTTAAAGTTTATGGCCAAATTTTATGTTTCTTTTTTATTTTCTGCTCACCCAAATCTTAAAAAAATCATAACCACCTCATCATATTTCTGAGAAGGACTTGTATTTGTCCATGATTACAGTCAAAGTACATTTCTGTTGGTCCTTAGTAGTTAGAATACATTTGCAGAAATAAATCCCAATATATAATTCAATAGTGGGTCAATTGTGGTTGACAAAACTGATTTATTGTTGGTTGCTCATTCTGATTAGTTCTAAACTTTCTCATGGAGAATATAAAAAATGTAAAACAATATTTCAATTTTGCAAATATTTAAATTGAGATAAATATATTAATTTAGAGAAAACTAATAAAAAGCTATACTGATAGGCAGTGATTGACATATATAGTGAAAATGTTTCAATTATAAAAATAGTCTAGCATCCATAAAGCAATATTGACTCAGTTGCTACCCTCAGGCTTCTTTTTCCTACATATAATTGATTTTAAAGCAGTGTCTGAAAAAGAAAAAGAAAACTTTGTTATGTCTATATGGATTTCTCTAGATATGGTACCATTGTTTTTATTAGAAATACATTTGAAATTGGATGAAAATGTTGCCTGGGGCAAGTCCAACTATTCTATTTCTTAAACATTTCTTAAATTGGAAAATAAACTTTGAAGCTTCCTTTCATTATAGTACAAAAAGAAAAAAAAATGTATGAGTGTAGATATAAATTATGGACCAGGGAAAGACAGACTAAAAAGTAGCTAATGAAAATGGAACTGAGGCAAAGAAATATTTATATATAATTAGAAAAATGTCTTATGAACAATGATTCCATTCTTATTCTCTAATATTCTCCAAAAATATATGCCAATATTATCAATTATTTAAGAATGTCTAATAAACTGAGCTAATTCTTTTCTGCAACATGTTGTGGATTTTCCATGAATGTTCAAAATAACCTAATAGTTCGTTTAGTTTTTTTATCATAACAGACACACACACACATAGACACAGAAAATGTGTCAGGAAAGTTTGTTTTCCAAAGTCTTAAAATTATTTAAAAGAAGATCTTACCATAGAATTCAAGGGCCTTTGTCATCCCAAGGGCCTTTCTTTTTATGCTCTACACAGTATAGGTTCTTTCGTCTAAGTATCTTCATGGTCTTACCAACTTTTGGTAGAAACAAACTAAAAGTTGAGTCCTTTCCTCTGTCATTAATATTCTGTGACTTTTAGTAAGTGCCTTTATTGATCTGAGTTGCAGTTGCTTCATTAGTAAAATTAGAATAATTATACCTGCACTATGTCATTGAGTGATTGTATAGAAAGCTCTTAAATAAAATTAAATTAATAAAATAGAAATATTTTAAACTTGGAAATGGCATTATTTCTATGATTTATACTACTGCTATCACAACTACAAATATTACTATTAGATAAGATCACAAGGTCTTTCCATTTCTAACAATCTAGAATTTTATGTTTAGGTGGTTTATCCTTCCACCTGCTGTGAACCTCCACATTCTTCCCAATTATATCCCCCTCCCTCCTCTGCCCAACAGGTGCTGAGTTTTAAGTAACTGGGCTTTGCTAGCACTTAGGAATGAATTTACTGTCACTTTTTCCTCCTACTGACCACCCCTGGGCCTGCTGCATACTCATAAGTCACAGCAGTACTGTGTACTCCATGGACATGATTGATGATAACAGCTACTATTCTTGATGGATTTTGATCCCCACCAGAAACGTGGCATCCATCATAGAATGAAATATTCAGCTGTTGCTTTTTGATTTAATATCCCATGTCCTCTGTACTACACATTCTATTGAGAAGAGGAACAATTCCATTGGCATTTTAGAGAGATGGCCATAATTTACATTCCCTTTCAGAATCAGCATGCTAGAAAGTTACTATAGAATGAATGCTATATGTCCTGTGTGGTGAGTGTCATATATTTCCTAATTAAAAGGAGAATCAAATGCCTTTAACTTTCCTTTAAATATTACTAATGTAAACTTCATATATCTTAAGGAACTCATTTTCCACTACATGAATCACTTCACCAAATCCCTGTGAAGTTGAAAATGGCATATGCCTAAGCTATGGTATGATACACAACATGAGCCAACATCCACTTGCTTATGCAGTTGAGCCATCTGATGTCAGTTTATTTCTGTCCCCAGGCTATCTTTTGCATTGTCAATATACATCAAGTTCCAAATCAAGAAAAATGATGTAGATTTAAGGCCCTGTCATCAGCACTTTTCTCTTCACCCCATTTTCCCTGATTGTTATCTCATGTATTCTCCTAGTTTCAATGGTCAGTTCTTTTCTGATGGTTCCCAAATCATTGTAAGTAGTCTTCCTCACTTCCTTTTTTAGTTTAAGTGATTCCAACTGCTTACTTAAATTCTTTACTGGCTATCCCTTTTAAAATAGAAACCAAACTTTTAAACTCCACTCATCCTTTAGACCATTATATTTTTGTTTCTTCCTAGATTGTTTATTTCAAGAGAAGGTACCACTATCATTCTCTCAGGTGACCAACCCTGGAATCTCAAAATTATCTTTCTGCTCTGCCCTGATATTCAATTAATAAGCAAATCTATTCAATTCTACCATCACATTTTTTTTTTCTTTCCACTCATACTACCATGTTCCTAGTGTAGGGCTCTCTCATCCTGGAAAATTATAATAGTATTCTAACTTTTCATAGTGTCTCCTGTTTTTCCCATTTCACTTTTTTTTTAATAGTTGATAAAATAACTTTCCACATGCACAAATGAGCATTGGTTTTTGCAAAATCTTATGGCTAAAAGACTTTAACTTTTCCCTAGTCTCAACAATATAAATAGACAGATCTTGTAAGAACTTTAATGTCTCCAATAATTTATCTTCAATTTAGTTTTCCTTACATATTTCTAATTCATCTTTTTCATCCTACATTCTATATTATAACTTGGAGTCCCTTTCTATTATCTCATATTTGAGAAAGCTATTAAACTCTAGTTAAGGAAAAATTAAATCTTTTCCTAATAGTCTAGAAAAATGGGCTCAAGTTCTTGAAGAACAGTTCTTCCCTCCCCCCCTTGGTCTTTTTTTTTTTTTTTTTTTTTTTTTTTTTTTTTTTTTTTTTTGGTCTTATCTTACTCAGTTTTGTGTTTTTTTTCTACAATTTTTAAATATCTTTTATTTGTTATTTTATTTCCAATGTGTAGCATAAATTAATGAGTCTTTTCTAACAATGAAAAAGAAAATTATAACATAGAGGTAAAAACGTTTAAGACAAAGGCACTCATTGTAAAGGAATAAAGTTCTTCTATGAATTCATTTTCAAAAATTGTCCTGAAATGTTAGAACAAAAGAGGAAAGAAGAAATATAAAAATCCACCAATCACAACCTCAAAGATATTCTATGCATAAAAACCTAGAGAAATATCATAGTTAAATTCTGAAATCCTGGATTAAAAAGAAAATATTATGAGCAATAAGGAAAAAAATAAAACATGGGGTGTGGAGTCACAATTATAATTTTACAAGACCTAGAAGTGGCTACATGAAAATACTTCAGGTCTTAAAACATTATTTATAAAAGAATAAAAGAAATGTGATTGTGGAAAAAAATATCATACTCAGCAATGTTAAGCATAATTCCAAAATGGAAAAAAAGTGGATATTTAATAAATTGTCAAACTTTCAGGATTTTGATGTAAAAATACCTGAATTTAATGGAAAGTCAGACTTGTGCTATCCCAGTTTCCCAGTTTATATATATATATATATATATATATATATGAAACCTTAAAGACTAATTACAAAATACTCAATGAGGACAAATTGTTTACTTTTTATAAATGAGATTGTAAATTGTATGACTAAGATTGGCATTAGTAATTGGATAGGTCAAAAGAAAGATTAGAATACAGGTGAATGTGGTATGATTCTGAAAAGCAAAACCACATAAGAAAATATAAACACAGTAACTGTGTATCATTTCAAGAATCCTTCTCTCATTGGAAATGGATTAAAAAAGGAATAATAAATTTATATGTAGAAGGGAATAAAATTATAAGAAGGTAATAGGTTAAAGAAGGAGTCATATTAGGGTGTGTAGATAAATGAGAATGGGACAAAGAAGAAACTTTTTCTCTCTTTCTGTGTATTATCTATATCTATATTTATGTCTATATCTTATCTATATCTATATATTTAGAAAGTTATAAAACTCTTCTAAATTCATATAGAAATAAGACAACCAATAAGTGCTCTGGAATCCTGTCACTTAATTTTTGTTTCAAAGTATTTCCAAAATCTGTAATTAACAGAGCAGGTTCTGACCTGCATTGTTAGAGGGAGTTTTTTCACTGAAAATACCCTGAACAAATGAAATTACCAATGTGAACTCAACTTAAAAAAAAATGTTTTTGTTGTTGTTGTTATTGTTGTTTTTGTTGAGGGTAGGGCTAAGTGACTTGCCCAGGGTCACACAGCTAGGAAAGGTTAAGTGCCTGACACCATATTTGAACTCCAGTCCTCCTGAATTCAAGTCTGGTGCTCTATCCACTGTGCCACCTAGCTACCCCCCTCATAGATAGTTTTTAATGGTAAAAACAAACAAACAAACAAACAAACAAACAAACAAAAAAACCCAAACAGATTTCAAACCCTGAGGATACTAAAGACAGATTGTCTCTAGATGAAGGATTAAAAGGTCATATAAATTGGTCCCCATTACAAAACTCCTAGAAGAAGTTATAAAAGATCTTAAAAGAGCTGGAAGAAAAATGGGGAAAGATAATGAGAAATTTACAGTTTGGAAGTTTGGAAAAGAAAACACAGAATTTATCTGAAGAAAATTCATTACAAAATAGAGTTAGGGAAATAGAATTATTAAAAAATAGAGTTGACAAACTGAAAAAAAGAAAACAACTCCCTGAAAAATGGAATTTGTGAAATGGAAAAAGAAAACAACCCACTTTCACATGTGCAAAAATGTTTGTAGCAACCTTTTTTGTACTGGCAAGAAACTGAATGGATGTCCATTAATTAGAGAATGGCTGAATAAATTATGGTAAAAGAATTTTATGGAATATTATTATTGGGTAAGAAATGACTAGGGGGGCGGAGCCAAGATGGCGGAGAGGAAACACACGACTCAGTGAACGTCCTCACTCCCTCACAACCAATTAGATAAATTAAGTCTCAAAATTAGCTCAGGACTGATAGATACCACAAGGACTGGAAGCACGACTTACCAGCTGAAGAGAATCTGGAGTTTCAACAGGAAAGGTCAGTTCTCAGGGGAGGAATAAGAAAGACCAGCACAGACGGTGGGGTAGGGGCACACTGCGCCCATTGCGCTGGGAAGGGCTCTGGGATCAGAGAAGCCACTGAGGTAAAGGAATCTGGCACAGGCTGTTAGCTCTTCTCTGCTAATTATTTAGCAGTTCAGAAGAGAAAGCCAAAATATTTTAAAACTCAGATTAGATTTTCCCCGGACCCTGGGGGTGACTCAGGCACAGATCTCGGCACCAGGGGGTGTGGCCTCAGCTACCTCCTGAGAATAGTTAAGAGACTGACAAGTGGGTGGATACGGCCCAAGGCAACACACACTGCCTAGCTTAGCTGGAGGGAGTGGAACTCAGCTCCAGGAAGTCCCAGAGAAGCGGAACCTTTGAACTAGGGACCCCGAGGTTTCTGGCAGACACTTCCAGTTTGAGCGCAGGGGCTTCTTACGTCACCTGCTGCAGACACCACTCCCCCACCCGGACACATAGGCTGGGGCTTCTTGCTATCTTCACTATTCTACGCCCTCAAAGCACAGTAGTGCTAATCACCTCTGAGGCACTCCCAGGGAGAGGGTGGGGAACTCTCTCCCAGAGCTCTCTCTTAGCTCAGGCACAGGGGCCGCTGCATCCATCCGGTCTGGGAGGAAGCTGGTAAAGAAGTAAATAATTTCCTACCCCAGAGACAGACCCCAAAAGATTTTTTTTAAGTATGAGCAAAAAAGCTAGAAAAACCATAGATTCTTTCTATACAGAGAAAGAGCGGGTGTCCAACCCCGAGGAAGTTGACAGCAGAGAATCAGATAACAACCTAAAGGGGAACGATTCCTGCCCCCCATCACATAACTCTCTCCTAGAAGAAGCTCTTAAGAAATTGAGGGAGATCGAAGAAAAATGGGGAAAAGAAAGGGAAGTTATGATAGAGAATAACAATGTCCTGAAATTGGAGTTGGAAAAAATAAAGAATTCACAGGAGATGCAGGGAAACAAAATTAGTGAATTAGAAAAGGTTAAAAAAACACAGGAAAGTAGGATTTCTGAATTGGAAAAGATAAAAAAGTCTCAAGAAAATAGAATTTCTGAATTGGAAAAAGAAAATAATTCTCAAAAAAAAAAATTAGGGAAATGGAAAAAAACTCAATAGAGCAAAATAATTCATTTAAAAACGAAATTGGGCATTTACAAAAAGAACTAAAAACTGTGAAAGAAGAAAATAACTCCTTAAAAGTCAGGATGGAACAAATAGAAATGAATGATTCACAGAGAACCCAAGAATCAGTCAAACAAAACAAAAAAAATGAGAAGCTGGAGAACAACGTCAAATACTTACTGGGAAAATCTATAGACCTGGAAAATAGATCTAGGAGAGATAATCTGCGGATTATTGGACTTCCAGAAAACTATGACCAAAAAAAGAGCCTAGATTCTATTTTACAGGAAATTATCAAAGAGAACTGTCCAGAGATAATAGAAACAGAAGGGAAAGTAGATGTGGAAAGAATTCATCGAACTCCTTCTGAAATAGACCCTAAAAAAAGAACACCACGGAATATTGTGGCTAAGCTGCAGAATTACCACACAAAGGAGAAAATCCTGCAAGCAGCTAGAAAAAAACAATTTAAATACCAAGGTGCCACAATAAGGGTCACCCAAGATCTGGCTGCCTCCACATTAAAAGATAGAAGGGCCTGGAACCTGATATTCCGAAAGGCAAAAGATCAAGGACTGCAACCAAGAATGAACTACCCAGCTAAGTTTAGCATCTTTTTCCATGGAAGAAGATGGTCATTCAATGAAACAGAGGAATTCTATATGTTTCTAAGAAAAAAACCAGACTTAAACAAAAAATTTGATCTACATCCACAAGACTGAAGAGAAACAGAAAAAGGTACACAGAACCCTTGAGAACTGTAACTTTGTTGTGGGTATATAAAAAATACTCAAGGATAATTTGATTTTACTGATATAAAAGAAAAAAAGGGGTGTGTGGTAAAGGGAAGGAGGTCGGTTCAGAAAAAGGGGAAGGAGTGATAAAAAGAGGGAAACTACATCCCAGGAAGAGACATAGAAAATACACCATATCTGAGGGAACCTAGTGAGGGGGAGAATCATTGTGTGAATCTTAACTCTCATCAGAAGAGGCTCAAAGAGTAAATAATTAACATATTTGTTTTTCAGAGAATTTTCTCTCCCCTCATTAAAAGGGGGGAGAGGAAAAGGGGAAAGGAAAAGGAGAATAAGTGAAGGGACTTGGAGGGAGGGGGGAGGGATCCTAAAAAAAAAAAAAAAAAAAAAAGAGGGAGGGTTGCGCGTCACAAGGGGGGTCTGTAAATTAAATATCGGGGAGGGGGATCTGGGGGGTCAAGGGAAAAAAGTATAATCTGGGGATAATACGATGGCAGGAAATACAGAATTAGTAATTTTAACTGTAAATGTAAATGGGATGAACGATCCCATCAAACGGAGACGGATAGCAGATTGGATCAAAAAGCAGAACCCTACAATATGTTGTCTACAGGAAACACACTTAAAGCAGGGAGATACATACAGAGTAAAGGTAAAAGGTTGGAACAGAGCTTATTATGCTTCAGGTAAAGCCAAAAAAGCAGGGGTAGCTATCCTTATCTCAGATCAAGCAAAAGCAGAAGTAGATCTCGTTAAAAAAGATAAGGAAGGAAACTATATCCTGCTGAAAGGTAGCATAAATAATGAAGCCATATCAATACTAAACATATATGCACCAAGTGGTATAGCATCTAACTTTCTAAAGGAAAAGTTAAGAGAACTGCAAGAAGAAATAGACAGTAAAACTATAATAGTGGGAGATCTCAACCTTGCACTCTCAGATTTAGACAAATCAAACCACAAAACAAACAAGAAAGAAATTTAAAAAGTAAATAGAACATTAGAAAAACTAGGTATGATAGACCTTTGGAGAAAACTGAATGGCAATAGGAAGGAATATACTTTCTTCTCAGCAGTTCATGGATCCTATACAAAAATTGACCATATATTAGGACATAAAGATCTCAAAATTAAATGTAGGAAGGCAGAAATAATAAATGCCTTCTTCTCAGATCACAATGCAATAAAAGCTACATTCAGTAAAAAGTTAGGGGTAAATAGACCAAAAAGTAATTGGAAACTGAATAATCTCATCTTAAAGAATGACTGGGTGAAAGAGCAAATTATAGAAACAATTAACAATTTCACCCAAGATAATGATAATGATGAGACATCATATCAAAATCTTTGGGATGCAGCTAAAGCAGTAATAAGGGGAAATTTTATATCTTTAGAGGCTTATTTGAAGAAAATTGAGAAAGAGAAGATTAACGAATTGGGCTTACAACTTAAAAGGCTAGAAAAAGACCAAATTATAAACCCCCAACCAAAAATTAAACTCGAAATACAAAAATTAAAAGGAGAAATCAATAAAATTGAAAGTAAAAAAACTATTGAATTAATAAATAAAACCAAGAGTTGGTTTTATGAAAAAGCCAATAAAATAGATAAACCTTTGGTAAATTTGATCAAAAAAAAGAAAGAGGAAAATCAAATTGATAGTCTTACAAATGAAAAGGGGGATCTTTCCACCAATGAAGAGGAAATTAGAGAAATAATAAGGAGTTACTTTGCCCAACTTTATGCCAATAAATTTGATAACTTAAGTGAAATGGATGACTTTCTCCAAAAATATAGGCTCCCTAGATTAACAGAGGAGGAGATAAATTGCTTAAATAGTCCCATTTCAGAAAAAGAAATAGAACAAGCTATTAATCAACTCCCCAGGAAAAAATCCCCAGGGCCAGATGGATTCACATGTGAATTCTACCAAACATTTAAAGAACAATTAGCCCCAATGTTATATAAATTATTTGAAAAAATAGGGGATGAAGGAGTCTACCAAACTCCTTTTATGACACAGACATGGTACTGATACCTAAACCTGGTAGATCGAAAACTGAGAAAGAAAATTATAGACCAATCTCCTTAATGAATATTGATGCTAAAATCTTAAATAAGATATTAGCAAAAAGACTTCAGAAAATCATCTCCAAGATAATACACTATGATCAAGTAGGATTTATTCCAGGAATGCAGGGCTGGTTTAATATTAGGAAAACTATTAATATAATTGACCATATTAATAATCAAATTAATAAGAACCATATGATCATCTCAATAGATGCAGAAAAAGCATTTGACAAAATCCAACATCCATTCCTACTTAAAACTCTTGAGAGTATAGGAATAAATGGATTATTCCTTAGAATAATCAGGAGTATATATTTAAGACCGTCAGTAAGCATAATATGCAATAGAAATAAACTGCAACCTTTCCCAGTAAGATCAGGAGTGAAACAAGGTTGCCCACTATCACCATTACTATTCAATATAGTACTAGAAACGCTAGCCTCGGCAATAAGAGCCGAGAAAGAGATTCAAGGAATTAGAGTAGGAAATGAGGAAATCAAACTATCACTTTTAGCAGATGACATGATGGTATACTTAGAGAACCCCAAAGACTCTGCTAAAAAGCTACTAGAAATAATTCAAAATTTCAGCAAAGTGGCAGGATACAAAATAAATCCACATAAATCCTCGGCATTTTTATATATCACTAACAAAATGCAACAGCAAGAGATACAAAGAGAAATTCCATTCCAAACAAATGTTGAGAGTATAAAATATTTGGAAATCCATCTACCAAAGAAAAGTCAGGAATTATATGAGAAAAATTACAAAACACTTGCCACAAAAATAAAATCAGATTTAAATAATTGGAAAGACATTCAGTGCTCTTGGATAGGCCGAGCGAATATAATAAAGATGACAATACTCCCCAAACTAATCTATTTATTTAGTGCTATACCAATCAGACTCCCAAGAAACTATTTTAATGACCTAGAAAAAATAACAACAAAATTCATATGGAAGAATAAAAGGTCAAGAATTGCAAGGGAACTAATGAAAAAAAACTCAGAGGAAGGTGGTCTAAGTGTACCTGATCTAAAGCTATATTATATAGCAGCAGTCACCAAAACCATTTGGTATTGGCTACGAAATAGACCGGTAGATCAGTGGAACAGATTAGATACAAAGGACAAAAAAGGGTACATCTATAGCAATCTAATCTTTGACAAACCCAAAGATTCCAACATTAGGGATAAAAATTCATTATTCGGAAAAAACTGTTGGGAAAACTGGAAATTAGTATGGCAGAAATTAGATATGGACCCACACTTAACACCATATACCAAGATAAGATCAAAATGGGTCCATGATTTAGGCATAAAGAGGGAGATAATAAATAGATTAGAGGAACAGAGGATAATCTACCTCTCAGACTTGTGGAGGAGGAAGGAATTTATGACCAGAGGAGAACTAGAGATCATTATTGATCACAAAATAGAAGATTTTGATTACATCAAACTAAAAAGTTTCTGTACAAATAATACTAATGCAAACAAGATTAGAAGGGAAGTAACAAATTGGGAAAATATTTTTAAAAACAAAGGTTCTGACAAAGGTCTCATTTCCAAAATATATAGAGAACTGACCCTAATTTATAAGAAACCGAACCATTCTCCAATTGATAAATGGTCAAAAGATATGAACAGACAATTCTCAGAGGAAGAAATTGAAACTATATCCACTCACATGAAAGAGTGTTCCAAATCACTACTGATCAGAGAAATGCAAATTAAGACCACTCTGAGATACCACTACACACCTGTCAGATTGGCTAAGATGACAGGAACAAATAATGACAAATGTTGGAGGGGATGTGGGGAAACTGGGACACTAATACATTGCTGGTGGAGTTGTGAAAGAATCCAGCCATTCTGGAGAGCAATCTGGAATTATGCCCAAAAAGTTATCAAACTGTGCATACCCTTTGACCCAGCAGCGCTACTACTGGGATTATATCCCAAAGAAATACTAAAGAGCGGAAAGAGACATATATGTGCCAAAATGTTTGTGGCAGCTCTTTTTGTTGTAGCTAGAAACTGGAGGATGAATGGATGTCCATCAGTTGGAGAATGGTTGGGTAAATTGTGGTATATGAAGGTTATGGAATATTATTGCTCGGTAAGAAATGACCAGCAGGAGGAATATAGAGAGGCCTGGAGAGACTTAAATCAACTGATGCTGAGTGAAATGAGCAGAACCAGAAGATCACTGTACACTTCAACAACAATACTGTATGAGGATGTATTCTGATGGAAGTGGAAATCTTCAACATAAAGAAGATCCAACTCACTTCCAGTTGATCAATAATGGACAGAGGTAGCTGCACCCAGAGAAGAAACACTGGGAGGGGAATGAAAATTGTTAGCACTAATATCTGTCTGCCCAGGTTGCATGTACCTTCGGATTCTAATGTTTATTGTGCAACAAGAAAATGATATTCGCACACATGTATTGTACCTAGACTATATTGTAACACATGTAAAATGTATGGTATTGCCTGTCGTCGGGGGGAGGGAATAGAGGGAGGGGGGGTAAATTGGAAAAATGAATACAAGGGATAATATTATAAAATATATATATATATATATAATAAAAAAAAAAAAAAAAAAAAAAAAAAAAAAAAGAAATGACTAGCAGAGCCAGGGCAATAAGAGTCGAGAAAGAGATTAAAGGAATAAGAGTAGGTAATGAGGAAATCAAACTATCACTCTTTGCAGATGACATGATGGTATACTTAGAGAATCCTAGAGATTCTAATAAAAAAGTTATTAGAAATAATTCACTACTTTAGCAAAGTTGCTGGATACAAAATAAATCCACATAAATCCTTATCATTTCTGTACATCATCAACAAAATGCAACAGCAAGAGATAAAAAGAGAAATTCCATTCAAAACAAATGTCGAGAGTATAAAATATTTGGGAATGCATCTACCAAAGAAAAGTCAGGAATTATATGAGCAAAATTACAAAGCACTTGCCACAAAAATAAAATCAGATTTAAATAATTGAAAAGACATTAAGTGCTCTTGGATAGGCCAAGTGAATATAATAAAGATGACAATACTCCCCAAACTAATGTATTTATTTAGTGCTATACCAATCAGATTCCCAAGAAACTATTTTAATCACATAGAAAAAAATAATAACAAAATTCATATGGAAGAAGAAAAGATCAAGAATTTCAAGGGAATTAGTGAAAAAAAAGTCAGATGAAGGTGATCTAGCTATATTATGAAGCAGCAGTCACCAAAACTATTTGGTATTAGCTAAGAAATAGACTAGTTGATCAGTAGAACAAATTAGATACACAGGACACTATAGCAATCGAGTGTTTGACAAATCCAAAGATACCAACTTTTGGGATAAGAATGAATTATTTGAAAAAAACTGTTGGGAAAACTGGAAATTAGTGTGGCAGAAATTAGATATGGACCCACACTTAACAACATATACCAATATAAGATCAAAATGGGTCCATGATCTCGGCATAAAGAATGAGATCATAAATATTTTAGAGGAACAGAGGATAGATTACCTCTCAGACCTGTGGAGGAGAAAGGAATTTATGACCAAAGGAGAACTAGAGATCATTATTGATCACAAAATAGAAGATTTTCATTACATCAAATTAAAAAGCTTTTGTATAAACAAAACTAATGCAAACAAGATTAGAAGGGAAGTAACAAATTGGGAAAATATTTTTACAGTTAAACGTTCTGATAATGGCCTCATTTCCAAAATATATAGAGAACTGACTCTAATTTATAAGAAATCAAACCATTCTCCAATTGATAAATGGTCAAAGGATATGAACAGACAATTTTCCGGTGATGAAATTTAAACTATATCTACACATATGAAAAAGTGTTCCAAATCACTACTGATCAGAGAAATGAAAATTAAGACAACTCTGAGATACTATTACACACCTGTCAGATTGGCTAAGATGACAGGAACAAATAACGATGAATGTTGGAGGGGCTGTGGGAAAACTGGGACACTGATGCATTGTTGGTGGAGTTGTGAAAGAATCCAGCCATTCTGGAGAGCAATCTGGAACTATGCCCAAAAAGTTATCAAACTGTGCATACCCTTTGATCCAGAAGTGCTACTACTTGGCTCATATCCCAAAGAAATACTGAGGAGGGGAAAGGGACCTGTATGTGACAAAATGTTTGTGTCAGCTCTTTTTGTACTGGACAGAAACTGGAAAATGAATGGATGCCCATCAATTGGAGAATGGTTGGGTAAACTATGGTATAAGAATGTTATGCAATATTATTGTTCTGTAAGAAATGACCAGCAGGATGAATACAGAGAGGCTTGGAGAGACTTACATGAACTGATGCTTAGTGAAATGAGCATAACCAGGAGCTCACTATACACTTCAACAATGATATTGTATGAAGATATATTCTAATTGAAGTGGATATCTTCAACATAGAGAAGATCCAATTCAGTGCCTTTTGATCAATGATGGACAGAAATAAGTACACTCAGAGAAGGAGCACTGGGAATTGAATGTAAACTGTTAGCACTACTGTCTTTCTACCCAGGTTACTTATACCTTCGGAATCCAATTCTTACCGTGCAACAAGAAATTTGGTTTTACACACATATATTGTATCTATCTAAGATATACAGTAATACATGTATTATGTATGGGATTGACTGTCATCTAGGGGATGGTATAGAGGGAAGGAGGGGAAAATTTGGAAAAGTGAATACAAGGGATAATGTTGTAAAACAAATTACCGATGCATATGTACTATCAAAAAAAATTATAATCATAAAATTAATAAATAAAAAAAAAAGAAATGACAGCAGGATGATTTCAGCAAGACTTGGAGAGACTTACATGAACTGATGTTAAATGAAATGTGCAGAACTGGAGATCATTACATATGATAAAAACAAAACTATATACGATGATCAATTCTGATGGACTTTGCTCTCTTCAACAATGAGATGACTCAAAGCAATTTCAATTGTTCAATGATGAAGAGAGCCATGTACACAAAGAGAGAGGGCTGTGGGAACTGAGTATGAGCCACACCATAGCATTCTCACTCTTTCTATTGTTGTTTACTTGCCTTTTATTATACATATGTTTTGTAAATAAAAAGCTTTAATACATACATACATATATATGTATATATATATATATATATATATATATATATATATATATATATATATATATATATATATATATATATATATATATATATATATATATATATATATATATATATATATATATATATATAAAAGAAAAGAAAAAACCCTCTGAAAAACAGAATTTGTGAAAAGGAAAAAATACAGAGCAAAACAACTTATTTTAAAGTACAATTGGACAAATACAAAAAAATCTGAAGAAGTAAATGAAGAAAATAATTTACTAAAAATCAGAACTAAACAAATGTACATGAGTGACTCAATGAGACATCAAGAATCAGTCAAGTAAAACCAAAAAAAAAAAAAAAAAAGAAGAAATTATAAAAAACCTACTTGGAAAATGACTGGAAAATAGATCTAGGAGATACAATCTAAAGATTATTATATTTTCTGAAAATCATAATGAAAAAATAATTTAGATATCATTTTTCACGAAATCATCAAAGAGAACCACCCTGATGTCATAGAATCAGAAAATAAAATAACCATTGGAAAAATTCACCAGACACCTTCTGAAAGAAACCCAAAATTAAAAGTCCAAGTGATATCATGGCTAAATTTCAGAACTATTGGATCAAATATATATTTATATATTGCAAGCAGTCAAAAAAAAATTCAAATACCTGGGACACACAATAAGGATTACCCAGGATTTAGCAGCTTCCACCTTAAAGGATTGAAGGGCCTATAATCTAGTATTCTGAAAGGTAAAAAAAAAAAAAACAAAAAACAAACAAACAAAAAAAAAAAACATGGAATGCAGCCAAGAATAAGCTACCCTGCTAAGCTGAATATTTTCTTTCAGATAGCCATATAATGAAATAGGTGAATTCTATTTATTTCTAATGAAAATACCAGAGCTGAACAAAAAATTTGGCTTCCAAATATAAAATTCAAGAAAAGCATAATAGGCAATAAGTAAAAAACTCTTGAGAATGCTATCTCTGTTATGGGTATACATACATATATGTAGATATACATATATGTATAATTTGATTTTACTGTTATAAAAAAGAAACAAGAGGTGGAAAGAGGATTATAACAGAAAAAGGGGAATGTGGAGGTAAAATGAGGGAAATTTTATCTCTGAAAGAAATTTTATTATAATTGAAAGAAATATGAGAGAAGGAGGAACATTGTTTGAATCTTAATTTCATCAGATTTGCCTCAAAGAGAGAATATTAGACGTATTTGGTTATGCAGAGAAATTTCTCTCACCTTATAAGATAGTGGGAGAGGAAAGGGGAAAAGAAAAGGGGTAGACTAATGGAAGGGAAAACAGAAATTGTAGGGGAAAGGTATAAAAATCAAGAAAGGCCCTAAAGTGGGAGGGTTGCTTGAGGCAAGTGATGCTCATAAATAAAATACTGTTTAGAAGAGAAAAGAGAAAAGGAAAGAGAAAAATATAATTTGGGGTAAATAAGATGGCAGGAAATACTGAATTAGTAGTTTTAAGTATTAACAATTAACTCTAATACTATATAAATTATTTAAAAAAAAATAGGGAAAGGACTTCTACCAAATTCCATTTATAACACAGATATGGTGCTGACAGCTAAACCAAGTAGGGTGAAAACTGAGAAAGAAAATTATAGATCAATTTTTCTAATTAACATTGATGCAAAAATCTTAAATAAAATATTATCAAAGAGATTATAGAAAATCATCCCTAGGGTAATGTACCATTATCAAGTAGGTGTTATACCAGCAATCTAAGACTGGTTCAATTTTAGGAAAACTATTAGCATAATTGACTATATCAGTAACAAAACTAACAAAAAACATATGATTATCTCACTGGATACAGAAAAATAATTTGATTAAATCCAATGCACATTCCTATTAAAAACACTAGAAAGTATAGGAATAAATGGAATTTTCCTTAAAATAGTCAATAGCATCTATTTAAAACCATCAGTAAGCTTCACATATAATGGGGATAAACTAGAACCATTCCCAATAAAAACTGGAGTGCAACAAGATTGCTTACTGTTCAATATTGTATTAGCATTGGCAATAAGAGAAGAAAAAGAGATTGAAGGAATGAGACTAAGTAATGAGGAAACCAAATTATCACTCATAGCACATGATATGATGGTATACTTAGAGAACCCTAAAGAATCAACTAAATTTTTTTTTAGAAATAATCCACAATTTTAGCAAAGTTGCAGGATTAAAAAAAATGAATCAACATAAATCATCAGCATTTAGATAGATAGATAATAAAAATCCAACAGCAAGACATACAAAGAGAAATTCCATTTAAAATAACAGTCGCTATTATGAAATATTTGGTTATCAATCTGCTAAGGAAAAGTCAGGAACTACATGAACAAAATTACAAGACACTTTCCACACATATAAACTCATATCTAAACAAATGGAAAAATATCACTGCTCTTGGATATGTCAAGCAAATATAATAAAGATGACAGTACCACCTAAACTAATATATTTATTTAGTGCTATACCAATCACAATTTCCAAGAAACTAATTTATGGACCTAGAAAAAAATTCATCTGGAAGATCAAAAGGTCAAAAATTTCAAGGGAATTAATGAAAACAAAATACAAATGAAGGTGGCATAGGTTTACCAGATCTAAAACTATATTTTAAAACAGAAATAATCAAAACTAATTGTTAATGGTTAAGAAATAGAATAGCTGATCAGTGTAATAGATTAGGTTCACAGGACAAAATAGTCAAAACTATAGCAATCTAGTTTTTGACAAACCCAAAGTACCCAGATTTTGGGTTAAGAACTCACTATTTGACAAAAACTACTGGGAAAATTGGAAACTAGGCATTGATCCACACCTAACACTGCATAAAAAGATAAGGTCGAAATGGGGTCATGATCTAGATATAAAAAATGACATTATAAACAAATTAGAAGAACATAGGATAGTTTATGTCTCAGATCTTTGGAGGACAAAGGAACTTCTGACCAAATAAGGACTAGAGATCATTATTATCACAAAATAGATAATTTTTATTATCTTAAGCTTAAAAGTTTTTGTACAAATAAAACTAATGCAAACAAGATGAGAAGGGAAGCTATAAATTGGGAAAATCTTTTTTACATTCAAAGGTTCTGATAAAGGCCTCATTTCTAAAATGTATAGAGTATTGATTCAAACTTATAAGAATTCAAGCAATTCTCCAATTGATAATTGGTCAAAGAATATGAATAGCAATTTTCAGATGAAGAAATTGAAACTAGTATTAGTCATATGAAAAAGGTGTTATAAATCACTATTGATCAGAGAAATTCAAATTAAGACAACTCTGAGATGTTACTACACATCCGTCAGATTGGCTAAGATGACAGGAAACAATAATAAGGAATGTTGGAGGGACTGTTGGAACAGTGGGACAATAATACATTATTGGTAGAATTGTAAGTGGATCCAATCATTCTAGAGAGAAATTTGGAACTATGCTCAAAAAGTTATCAAACTTGTTTCTACTCTTTGATCTAACAATGTTTCTACTGGACTTAGATTCCAAAGTGATCTTAAAGGAGGGAAAGGGACCCACATGTGCAAAAATGTTTGTGGCAGCCCTTTTTGTAGTGGCAAGAAACTGGAAAGTGAATGGATGTCCATCAGTTGGAGAATGGCTGAATAAATTATTCCATATGAATGTTATGGAATATTATTATTCTGTAAGAAATGACCAACAAGACAATTTCAGAAAGGCCTGGAGAGACTTACATAAACTGATGCTAAGTTAAATGAGCAGAAGCAGGAGATCGTTATACATGGCAACAACAAGATTATACAATGATCAATTATGATGGACATGGATCTCTTCAGCAATGAGATAATTCAAATCAGTTCCAATTGTTCAGTGATGAAGAAAGCCAAATACACACAGGGAGAAGACTATGAGAACTGAGAGTGGTTCACAACATACCATTTTCACTCTTTTTTGTTGTTATTTGTTTGCATTTTATTTTGCTTTTCTTTTTTCCTTTTTAATATTTTATTAATTTTAGAATTATAATTTTTTGACAGTACATATGCATGGGTAATTTTTACCACATTATCCCTTGAACGCACTTCTGTTCTGAATTTTCCCCTCCTTCCCTAAATGGCAGGCAGTCCAATACAGGTTAAATGTGTTATAGTATATTCTAGATACAATATATGTTTGCAGAACTTAATTTCTTGTTGACCAGGAATAATTGGATTCAGAAGGTAAAAATAACCTGGGAGTAAAGACAAAAATGCAAAGAGTTTACACTCATTTTGTTGAATATATCCACTTCCATCAGAATACACCTTCATACAGTATCATTGTTGAAGTGGTTCTGCGCATTTCACTCAGCATCAGTTCATGTAGGTCTCTCCAAACCTCTCTGTATTTATCCTGCTGGTCATTTCTTACAGAATAATAATATTCCATAACTTTCATAATTTATACAACCATTCTCCAATTGATGGGCATCCATTTATTTTCCAGTTTCTTTTTTTATTAATTTATTTAATTTAATACATTTTTATTGATAGTACATATGCATGTTTAATTTTTTACATCATTATCCCTTGCACTCCCTGCTGAATTTTCCCCTCCTTCCCTCCACCCCTTCCCCTAGATGGCAGGCATTCTCCTACATATTAAATATTTTATAGTATATACTAGATGCAATATATGTCTGCAGAACCGATTTTTGTTGTTGTTGTTGTTGTTGTTGCACAGGAAGAATTTGATTTAAAAGATAAAAATAACCTGGGAAAAAAAATAAAAAATGCAAGCAGTTTACACTCATTTCCCAGGGTTTTTTCTCTGGGTGTACCTGATTCTGTCCATCATTGATCAATTGGATCTGAATCAGATCTTCTCTTTATTGAAGATATACATTCCCATCAGAATACATCCTCATACAGTATGGTTGTTGAAGTGTATAATGATCTCCTGGTTCAGCTCATTTCACTTGGCATTAGTTCATGTAGGTCTCTCAAAGCCTCTCTGTATTCATCATGCTGGTCATTTCTTACAGAACAATAATATTCCATAACATTCTTATACCATAGTTTACCCAACCATTCTCCAATTGATGGGCATCCATTTATTTTCCAGTTTCTAGCCACTACAAAAAGGACTGCCACAAACATTTTTGGCACATACAGGTCCCTTTCTCTTCTATAGTATTTCTTTTGGATATAATCCCGGTAGTAGCACTGCTGGATCAAAGGGTATGCACAGTTTGATAACTTTTTGGGCATAATTCCAGATTGCTCTCCAGAATGGTTGGATTCTTTCACAACTCCACCAACAATGCATCAGTGTCCCAGTTTTCCCACATCCCCTCCAACATTCATCATTATTTTTTCTTGTCATCTTAGCCAATCTGACAGATGTGTAGTGATTTATCAGAGTTGTGTTAATTTGCTTTTCTCTGATCAATAGTGATTTGGAAGACTCTTTCATATGAATGGAAATAGTTTCACTTTCATCCTCTGAGAATTGTCTGTTCATATCCTTTTACCATTTATCAATTGGAGAATGGCTTGATTTCTTATAAATTAAAGTCAGTTATCTATATATTTTGGAGATGAGGCCTTTATCAGGACCTTTAATTGTAAAAATGTTTTCCCAGTTTGTTACTTTTCTTCTAATCTTGTTTGCATTAGTTTTGTTTGAACAAAAGCTTTTTTTAATTTGATGCAATCAAAATTTTCTATTGTGTGATCAATAATGATTTCTAATTCTCTTTTGGTCACAAATTCCTTCCTCCTCCACAAGTCTGAGAGGTAAACTATCATATGTTTCTCTAATTTATTTATGATCTTGTTCTTTATGTCTAAATTATAGACTTATTTTGATCTTATCATGGTATGTGGTGTTAAGTGTGGGTCTGTGCTTAATTTCTGCCATACTAATTTCCAGTTTTCCCAGTAGTTTTTGTCAAATAATGAATTCTTATCCCAAAAGTTGGGATCTTTGGGTTTGTCAAACACTAGATTGCTGTAGTTGTTCACTATCTTGTCCTGTGAACCTAACCTATTCCACTGATCAACTAGTCTATTTCTTAGCCAGTACCAAATGGTTTTGGTGACTGCTGCTTTCTAATATAATTTTGGATCAGGTACAGCTAGGCCACCTTCATTTGATTTTTTTTTTCATTAATTCCCTTGCAATTCTCGACCTTTTGTTCTTCCATATGAATTTTGTTGTTATTTTTTTCTAGGTCATCAAAATAGTTTCTTAGGAGTCTGATTGGTATAGCACTAAATAAGTAGATTAAATTAGCGAGTATTGCCATCTTTATTATATTTCATTGGCTTATCCAAGAGCACTTAATGTCTTTACAATTATTTAAATCTGACTTTATTTTTGTGGCAAGTGTTTTGTAATTTTGCTCATATAATTCCTGACTTTCCTTTGGTAAATTGATTACAATATATATTGTATACTCTCCACAGTTGTTTTGAATGGAAATTTTCTTTGTATCACATGCTGTTGGATTTTATTGGTGGTGTATAAAAATGCTGAAAATTTATGTGGACTTATTTTGTATCCTGCAACTTTGCTAAAGTTGTGGGTTTTTTCTAATAACCTTTTTATTAGAATTTCTGGGGTTCTCTATGTATACCATCATATCATCTGCAAAGAGTGATAGTTTGGTTTCCTTATTACCTACTCTAATTCCTTTAATCTTTTTTCTTGATTTTTATTGACAGCCTAACATTTCTAATACAATATTGAATAGTAATGGTGATAATGGGCAACCTTGTTTCACTCCTGATCTTACGGGGAAAGATTCCAGTTTATCCCCATTACATATGATGCTTACTGATGGTTGCAAATATATGCTCCTGACTATTGTAAGGAATAGTCCCTTTATTCCTATACTCTCAAGTGTTTTTAGTAGTATCTTTGTTTTCCTTTCCCCATTTTTCTTCTAACTCTCTTTTGAAATTTTTAATAGTTTCTTCTAGGAGAGAGTTATGTGATGGAGCCAGGTAACATTCCCCTTCAGGGTATTATTTGGAGATTGTCTTCTGTTAGTCTCCTCAGGGTTGCAAATCTGCTCTCTTTCTGTATAGAAGCTATTGTTTATTCTCTTCTTTTTTATTCATTTAAAAAAAAAAAACCTATAGGGTCTGCTTTCAGGGCAAGGAGGTTACCAGCTTCCTCTGTGGAACAGGGATAGATTTATGGATGGCATCTGTTTTGTGAATGGGTTGAAAAGGTAAGAAGATGCTCTTGGAAAGAGTTTCCCCTTCCCCCAGAAATGATTCAGAGCTGGTTAGCTCAAGCTGGGCTGCAGAAGTGCACAGTGAAGAGCCCTGCTGTGTGGCCTAGCGACTGCCCTGATGCTAGATGCTGAACAATGAAAGTGTCACACTCCCAAGCCAAAGCCCCCCGTAGGGCTGTGGATATTGGCAGATAACCAGAGAATAGCCCCAGAGCAAAGAATGGAAGTGTTTCTGCCCCATAAGCACAGTCACTGCTGAGGAAGTTTCACTTTTGTGGAAGTTCCACTGCTTCAGGCTGAGCTCCCCACTATGCAGATTAGAGGCTGCACCAGGCTGTGTTCCCCTGCTGTGCTGGTTCTTAACTGTCCCAAGGAAAATTCCTGTAGAGCAGAATGGGACTGCATAGCCGTGCTATATTCTGTGCTGGGTTACTTTCAGATTTTCGTAGCAATAGGCATACTATAGTTTCTGAAGTTTTTTAAAGTGGCTTTGATTTCTCTGCTGACATCCTGTTTTGCAAGCAGAGTAGAACAATCAGCCTATGCCAGAGGCATCTGTCTCTGTAGCTTTTCTAACCCCAGAGGCCTCCCCAGCCCAATCTGCATAATATGGTAGCCTAGTTCTATCCCTGTCTGCTACTGGTCTTTTCCCCATCTCTCAGGACAGACCTTTTCTGACGAAATTCTAGATTTTCTTCAGCTGGTAAGTTGTTGTAATTCTAATCTTCATGGGTTTTGCCAGTCAAGCATTATTTTTGAGGCTGAATCAATAGTTGGTAGTGAAGGTAACAGAGAGCTTAGAAAGTCGCGTGTGGCTTCTCCACCATCTTGGCTCCACATTTCTTGTGTGGCATGATAAGTGTATAAATATGTTTATATATATATATATATATATTGGATTTAACAGATATTTCTACCATGTTTAACATATATAGGACTATTTGCCATCTAAGTGAGGGCATGGACAAAGGAGGGAAAAATTGGAACTCAGGGTTTTTCATCGGCTAATGTTGAAGGATTATCCATGCATATGTTTTGACAAATAAAAAGCTTTAATAATTTTGTTGTTGTAGTTGTTGACTGTTTCTCTTTTTTCATCTCTATGCTGTCTCATGTATGCTTCCTCTTCCCCATATCAGTACTTACCATCCTACATGGCAAATGTTTGTTTGTTTGTTTGTTTTGTTTTGTTTTGTTTTGTTTTGGAGAAGTTTTAAAAGTCTGATCAAAACATTGAAAAATCTGAAAATATTTACAATATGTAACACCAGTAGATCTCCTACCTCCATGGAGGAGTAGGTTGAAATTATCTTGTCATATTTCTTCATTTGAGTCCCATTTGATGTTTATGATTTTATTGTATTCACTTTTGACTTTTTGGTTGTGTCATTCTTTTATTTTAAATAGTTGTAGTTAATGTGTTCACAGTATTCTCAGTTTGTTTACTTCACTGTAAGTCAGTTTGGGAAGTTTTTACTCACTTTTCCGCATTTGTTACAGACATTTTAGCACTGTAATATTTCATTAAATCAATGTATCCTAATTTATATAGCTATTTCCTAATTGATAGTTATGTACTTTGTTTCCAATTCTAAGCTATCACAAAATAGTTCTATGATAAACATTTCAGAAAAGGTAGAACTTTTTTTAATCATTGTTTTTATTGGAGTACAAGTACTACAATAGATTTTTCAGTTCAAAAACTATGGACATTTTAACATATCACTTGCATAAGTCTAAAATGGTTTCCAAAGTCTGCTGGGTACTCTGTTTTTATCAAGTAATCTTTGTTTTGCCCTATATCTGTTTTGCCATGAATCTGTTAATTATTATGGAGGCTGTATTTTCTTCTATTGTTACTAATTTTCCTGTATATTTAAAGTCTTTGAATTGTCTTTTTCCTGCAATCTTTGATACATTCTTCCCTCCCCCTCCTTTAATTTACTTATCATTCATTTCTTGACTCTCACTATTTTGATTGTGATTTTCTTGAAGGTTTGATCTCAAAGCATCTCAGGCTCCTCCCTTGTAGGGAATTCATTATTCAATGGTTTACTTGTCTTCCCTAGCTGTCTTTTGGGTGGTGAGAACTGATTCCAGTTGGATATTGTGCTCTCCTCTCAGACTTTATAAAGTACTGAACGTACCTTGATAAGGACCAATATTGTTCCCTTGTGTGCCTGTCCCATTTCCTATGTTCTTCAGTTTTTCTGGTCTCATATCACTAATTTAGATTATGTTATTATTTTTTTTTAATAAAGTCAATTTGTATCTTTGCAGAATTGAAGCTTTCAGGTTCCAGCCCCTGATCTACTTTTGTTCTTGAGGGGATGTGGATAATCTCACTGTTTAACTTATACAACTTGAGTTAGATACATTTTGGCACTGGAAAGAGGACATGGGGGATTCTCTGATAGACAAAGTCATATATCTGGTCCTATTAGTGCAACTTCACTACTGTTAGCAAAGAAGATGACAGCAGTTTCTGGATTTGGGTGAGTTGTATTTTTTCTTTTGGATTTTGAATTTTAGGTCCTAAAAATATTTAAGTTGTTTTATTTTTTATACTTAGTTTCTGTTTCAGAGAGGAATGAGAAGTCAGGGATATAAGAGAATGTCTAATCTATCTTCTATTTATTCAAATAGAAGAGGTTAAATCAAAACTATATCAAGCTTTCAAAAGAACAGTTTCATGTGTATAATTATTATTTTTGCCTAAGAATGTAAGAATCCTCTAATAACTTTGAAGAAAATTTTATGAATCACTTAACTCCCAATATGCAGTTAGGTAATCCAGTGAATAGAAGATTTAACTTGGGAGTCAGGAATTCCTGAACATAAATTGTACCCCAGGCACTTAGCAGCTTATGTGATACTGAACAAATCATCTAACCTATTATACCATAAATTTCTTCACTCATCAAAGGGGGATAATACCAGTATCTACTTTACATGGATAAAAGAGGTTAATAAATGTAAAACTTTTCTTTTTCAATTTTTATTTTTGGAAGGGGTTAAACCTACAAGGTGCCATATAGACACTATCTTGTAAAATCCTCATTTCCTAATGGCCAGCCTATTATGCCACAGTCCCCTTGAAATGTTATACCTCTTCAAAGTTATCAAACTGTGTATACCTTTAGCTCCAGCAGTGTTACTCCTGGGTTTATATCCCAAAGAGATATTAAAGAAGAGAAAGGGATCTATATGTGCCAAAATGTTTGTGGCAGCCCTTTTTGTAGTAGCTAGAAACTGGAAGATGAATGGATGCCTATCAATTGGAGAATGGTTGAGTAAATTGTGGTATATGAATGTTATGAAATATTATTGTTCTGTAAGAAATGACCAGGAGAATGAATACAGAGAGGCTTGGAGAGACTTACATGAACTGATGCTGAGTGAAATGAGCAGAACCAAGAGATCATTATACACTTCAACAACAATACTGTGTGAGGATGTATTCTTATGGAAGTGGATATCTTTGACAAAGAAAAGATCTAATTCAGTTCCAATGGATCAATGATGGACAGAATCAGCTACACCCAGAGAAGGAACACTGGGAAATGAATGTGGACTATTTGCATTTTTGTTTTTCTTCTCAGTTAATTCTTACCTTCTTTATCCAATTCTTCTTGTACAACAAGAGAAATGTATGGATCTGCACACATACATTGTATCTAAGATATACTTTAACATATTTAACATGTATAAGACTGCCTGCATTAGGCAGGGAGGAGGGAGGGAAGAGAAAAGTTGGAAAAGAAGTGAGTGCAAAGGACAATGTTGTAAAAAATTATCCATGCATATGCTCTGTCAATAAAAAAGCTATAATTAAAAGAAAAAAAGAAATGTTCTACCTCAGTTTCCTTGCATTATTTTCCCTTAATTATATCTCAATTTCCCTGAGTTAGTATGCAACCCCCCCCCTTTTTCTGCTCATTAGGGCTGAGATAATAAGAACTGTAGTAGCCACTCTAACATTCCAAAAGATAAGATTCCAGATGTCCTATCTCAGATACCTAATTGACATCTTTTACCTCTATTTCTTCAGACTTCTTGTTTCTAGTTGGATACCTCATGAATGCCCAATTAGTAGGAATTTATACTTCTCACCCCCCAATCTGTCAGAATTGAAGTTATGGTCCATTCCTGAAAATTCCTGCTCTTTGCCTTCTGCTTTTGTTTCTCTTCTAATTGAAGTGCTATAAAAAACCTTGGAGTCTCACATTCAACACTGGATACTTTGAAAGGGGGAAGAGAGTCAGATCCAATAAATCAATTAAGCTCTCTAATAAATAAAATATTAAAAAACTCTCTAATCTCTATCTTGCCTCAGTTTTTTTTTCCGATATTACAAGCCCTCTGCTGATGTCCTATTTCCAACTTGTGTGGATCCATCAACCCCAATTAAAATCAGAAACTCTCCAGATAAGAAAATGCAAAAATGAATTTATTATGATCTGGTGAGAAAGGGAAACTCCCAACATACCAGTAAAGGAGTGCTAAGTGTAAAGTGCAAACACAGGATTATATAGATCTAGCAGAAGACCTCAGGATAGGGTTTGACCTTTTTCTCCCATTGGCTGGAGAGTTCTAATTTACCCATATACTAAATATGGGCCCCATAATACACTTTACCTTACTGGACACTTAAATACTAATGAAAAGAGGGAGGGGAAATAGAGGAGGGAAATGTTTATTTATCTAAGATAGTCAAATACCTGCAGCTTTTAGCAATAGCTCCACTTGTTATTATTGGAAAGTCTCAAGTCATAATTAGGGTATAGGTCAAGGCCACATCATAATGAGAGGTCTTCACTCAATTTATATCATATAAAACTAAATTAGTTTGGTTATTTGACAGCAGACACAAAAAGTTTTACAAAGCTTCAACTGAAAGCTATTTTATCTTGATAGAACTTGATATAACTTACCCCTTTAAAACCTAAATTCAATTCTAAAATTAAAGAATCACAAACAAAATTTAATGGTGTCTTTTATGTAAGAACATTTTATTGCTTCCTTATTTTGAGTAAGACATTAATAAAGAATTTATTACATCCTTTCTTGTCCAGTCTTCTGTGCTTTTACTTTCTACTCTTACAGCTATAAACTTAGTCCAAGACTTTGTCATAACATGACTGATTTACAGTATTTATCTCATAATTATGTTGTTTTGTGGCTTTTTGTGTGATTTATCTTACAAACTATTGTTAATTTTTAAAATCTTCAAAAAATGTTGGCATCATACCACTCCTGTTCAAAATTCATAATGATCTCTACTTTTTTTTGTCATATAAAGGCATATATTCTTGAATAAACATCTAAGGCCTACCAAACTTGGCAATGAGAAATGTTAAAACATTGCATTTCCAGAGTATTGCAAGCTTTGAGGTAGCATAGAACAGTGAGTACCACTGACCAAGCAGTTTTCAGAATTTGACAGAATAAGGAAGGTTAAGATTCTATAGAATAATTAAGTGATCAAGAAAAATCTTTAGCAAACCAGAAATTGAGGAGCTAGGAAGGCACAAATTACCTCAGTCAATTAGAAAGAGTCTTGTGGTTTTCAGAAAATCAGAAACTTAATATCTATCTAGCCCAAACTAGTTGGGGTCAATGACCTGACTTGACCAAATCACTATTGTACCTGCCACTTTTGAGCATGGAATGCATAGTGAGGGAGAACATGTTTATACATATTTAGCAGAAACATTTAGTGGGTGTTTTAGAAAGACCCTAACCCAGAAGGAACAGACTAATTCTTTCCTTGAAGGGAGGGGTTGTGCCAAGCTAACAACTATAAAGCTTTTCTTACTTCTGTGTTCAGAGCTCTTCCTGAAGAGGAGTGGGGACTCTGGTCAGATATGAAAACGATTCCTTAAGATTCTTATTTAATACATTTTCCTTGATATCTGATTTTCAGTGTATCTATAAAACTACCAACTTTTCCTACACTATTTATTTCTAAGCAAGAATCTTCTCTTTACTTTAGCCAAGCTAATTTCCTTAACCTTTCCTGCACATACCATTCTGATTCTGGGATCTGGGATCAATCTTCCTTCCTTAGGAAAATCTTTATAGGATTTAATGCATACCTGGCAAATTTCTTCTCTCTCTCTCTCTCTCTCTCTCTCTCTCTCTCTCTCTCTCTCTCTCTCTTTCTCTCTCTCTCTCTCTCTGAGGCAATTGGGGTTAAGTGACTTATCAGGAAGTGTTAAGTGTCTGAGACCAGTTTTGAACTCAGGTCCTGCTGACTTTGGGGTGGGTGCTCCATCCACTTTGCCATCTAGTTTCTCCATGCCAGATTTCTTAAAGGATATAATGAACATAACTGATTTTTTATCGGCTCAGTAATTTTGAAGAATGAAAATATAATAGAGAAAGTATTAGTCAGTAATAAGGTTCAAAGAGGAGACCAAAGAGATAGAGATTAAATGACTTTTGAAGATCCTTCCAGCTCAAGATCCATGATCCTATGTTCCGATTTTAGATATTGACCTTGTAATTTTTGATCAGGGAAAATCACTTAACTTCTCTGTTCCTGGCTTCTCCTATAAAACAGAGAGAATAACATTCTCATCTATATATTGCTACTATTTTATAAGAAACCGTACTGTGCTGTTTTTGATCTAGGTCCAAATTCTCACTTGTCTACTGAGGTATTGGGAATCATATTTAAGTTTTCTGCCCTTCAGTGTTCTCATTTGTAAAATAACATACTTGAACTGGAGGGGTTTGAATATTTCTTTTAACCCAGAGGCTATAATTCTAAGTGTGAATTCTTGTTATATTCTGCTATATTTTGCAGTGATGTAGTGAGGCACTTTCAGAGTTTGCAAGGGCCTCTTTACCCCCAAAATAAATGATTTTGAATTGCTATGCTTTTTAAGTAATCTAAGGTTCCCCCCTTTTGTTTACTCTATCAGTAACATAACATTTGTCAATTCTTGTTGCTGCTCAGTGTCTACCTCTTATGTTACATATCTGCTTTTTAAATTAATTGCTTCTAACCTAACATGGGCTGGAAAAGCTGATAACCTAGGTTGTCAGAATTGTGTTTACAGTAAGAGTAAATAGACCTGAGAGATCCATCCATGAACGTTCATGAAAGCATTAGGTGGCATCAATTTTGGCTTACTTCTGGGCTCTTGGCTACATTCTAAATAGTTAGATAATAGATGATTGGCATCTAAATAAGCAAGGTACTATAATATTTCTGCCATTCCCAAGGTGTTAGTCATTTAGTACTTTTTTGACAAATATTTGTTAATTTCTTTCTTGTGACTAGTAAAATAAATTTGAAGAAAGCTGGCTTGGATTAAGTTACAATCTGCAGCTGTGAAAAAAATGTAAATTTCTACATTTTCTTTCTGGACTCATACCCAGCATACTGATCTCATTAACCTTGATCTCCGTGCTCTGACCAGCTGAAATGATGAGCCAGGTAGGACGGAAGAAAGCAATTTTCATAGATTCTTCCTACCACTTCCATATGGAGACAATAAAAAAGATAGAATGTCAATGAGTGTTCCTTGCTGGGATTAAAAAAAAGGCAGGAAACAGTTCGGGAATGAATGAACATAGCTATTGATTTAATGCTCACTATAACTCTGAATGTTATTGGTAGGTGTGCGTTTGCCATTCACTCTATCTATTTACTGAATTTGTCTAACATCCCAAGATTTATCATAATGGTTAATAGCAGACATTTAAAAAAAAAGAAAAAAGAAATATGTTTTTGTTTCTCTATCTGTGAATTCTGTCGGTGCTGGGATGAATTTTTTCCTTCCTCTAACCTATTGTTTGCTTTTTCTTACTCACTGATTAGGCCAATATTTTGTTCAGTAAAAAAGTTCCAATTGCTACCCAGGGGAAGGAATTTTCAGATATGAATTTTGGAGTTAACCTTTATATATTGACAGTCTGGTCAGAGTGACCTGACCTGTATAAGAACAAGCATTAGGGGGAAAAATCTGATACCAAGGATAAAGAAAGGATAGACTTCTAAGTCTTGCAGCTGAGATAAATGCAGTTTAAAACACAAACTGGAAAGGAGGTGGGGAACAACTCCTTGAGTGAAAACCTTGGTGGTATATATGCTTTTGTATAATAGTGATTGGAAGTCAGAAATCTGAGCATTCTTACAGTGTCAGAATTCTAAACACTTGTATTATGTCAATTGAGATTTGCTCACCACCTCCAAGAATTGCAAGTATCCAGCTTCACTATTAGCTAGTCTGAAGGTTTCAGGGATCAGCATCTCTAAGGGAGTAGGGGAAGGCTGAACCAATTCATCTCCATCTATATGCTAATCCCAGCTACACTTGCATGAAGATATAGTCAAGGATTGCATGTACCCTTTCAGCCATCTTTGGACATTAATCCACAAAATAACCCCAAGCCGACTTTACTTTTGGAAATGTTCCTTATTTTTAATTTTTATTTAAGAAAAAAGAAATGATTGAAATGTTGAACTTCAGAAAATTATATTTTTCCTTTTTTTTTTTTTTTTTACATTTTGGGATTAGAAATGATACTTCTTAGTTGTAGTAGTGATGAAATAAACATTATAAGCATTATTTCCATGGAGGTATGTTATCTTTGTTAATACCCTATCCCCAATTAAAGTTTTACTATAGCTAGCACTTTATTTAGCAGCAGCAGTGTAGCACAGATCCAGCAAGCTGCACAAGCTTGATAAGACCTATAAGAAAGAAATAGAGATGACTTAAAAAGGAATTAAACCATGAGTTCCAGAGTATCCCTTCACTGTTTAGCCAACAATGATAGGAAAACAGAATAATTTTATTTTCCAAATAACAATAGGTTCAAACATTTCACTGTCAGAAAATTTATAGCAGATAGTATAGTTTAGAGTGTTTTCCCATGGTACAGATATCAATTCCAAAAGAAGTCTGAAAAATATGGGCGGAAAGTATTAGGGTAAAGTAAAGGAAATCTTTCACAAAACATAATAGCAAGGTACAGCAATGACACATTGAAAATCTAAACAACAAAAAATCTAGAAAATCATTATGGCTTTTGCAAGGCAAGACAAACAAAAAGGAATTGAGAATCATTTAGGTGAAAGGGATGCATGTTAAAGGCTGAACTATTAATAAAATGAAGGTAATTTGACTTTTTCAGAAGATGTAATATTTATGAAGAAGGGTGGGAGGTGTTTTAAGCCATCCATGAGTGAATTTCTATATGCTCAGTTTTATTATTTCTCTGACAATATTCAGTCAAAATATCCTAGACTAATTCCATATCCTTTCTCTGAGAGTGCTACTAGATAAGTTGATCATGGGAATGCAAGGAATATTTATATATTTTGATTTCAGCAAAATTTGTGAAGTTTCTTATAATATCAGACATGATAGTTGTGAATTGGGTTAACTATATTAGGGAATATTTATGTAAGTGGATATCAAGAATATTGATTAAGGAATTGAAGTCAACTCTGGAGGGATCTAAGTATAATAAGGTGTTCTCATTTAACCTGTTCTATTCCAAAATTTTTCTTAATTGGTTGGGTGTTTAAGAGAGGCTAAATCTTAATAATTCTCTTGATAATTTTACAATTGTATTTATAGTAAATATGTTGGATGTTGAAATGATTATGCAAAATGATATCTGTTAGGTAGGACAGTTTGAGAAAGTTTGCAAGATTAACATTTTTTAGATAAGCATTTTTTAAGAACTATATGTTAGGAAGTATGCTAAGTATGGAAAATACAAAAGAAAAGGGGAAAGGCAAAAAACACAAGGAGCTGACAATCTAATGGTAGAATTGAATAATTTATACAGAAGCTACGTAAATGAGTATGTATATTCAAGATTAATTGAAAATAATAAAAAAAGGAAATACTAGCTTTAAAAAGGCTAAGGAAAGGCTACTCATAGAAGTTGGAATTTTATACAAAATTTGTGCTAGGGAAACCAAGTTGTAGAGATGAAGAGGGAAAGAATTCTGGGTATGTTAACCAGTCAGTGAAAATGCCTAAAATCAGGAAATAGACTGATAAAAAGGAAAGCAATGAGGCTAGTTCATTGGATTGCAGTGTATGTGGGAGGGATACGTTTTTTAAAAATCTGAAAAGGTTGGAGGTGGTGATATTCTGAAGGGCTTTAAATGCCAAAAGAATAATTTTATATGTGATCTTGTTAGGAACTAACAGATTAATTGGAATTTACTGAATTGGGTTGTGCTTATGTTTGAGAAACTCAGATGAGCACTTCAATATGATTAAAACAGCTAAGTAGATGACTGAAGAAGAGACTTGAGGGAGAAAGACAAACCAATAGGCTGTTGTACTAGCCCAGGCATAAGGTAATGAGGATCTGTACCAGGCTAGTGGCAGTATCAAAGGAGAGAAGAGGGGAGTATTTTAGATATTTTTAAAAGTTTAAATGAACAGGCCTTGATAACAGATTGGATATGGGGAGTGAGAGGTGATGATAAGTAAAGGATAAGAGTTATCCTGAATGATGGAGTTTAATGTTGTCTTTGACAGCAATACAGGGAAAAGTTTGGGTATGTGTGTAGGGAAGTGAAATAAGGGGGAAAAAAAAGATAAATTCCTAACCATTAGAAGAGTCTAAAAGTGTAATGTTGTATTTTGTAATATAGTGAGGCAATCAAGCCAAAGTTGGGAAGAGCTGGGATCAGAAATAATATAAAATTCAAATTTCAGAAAGGAGTTAGAATTTACACCTTTTAAGACCCTTACCCCTTTTGTGTTCTCATGCTATCTTATTTTCATCCAATAGCATCAATTAGTGAAATCACAAAATTGCTGTTAGATATAGAATATATGAAAGTATGGATCTTAGACAGTTATATGTATGCTTATGTATAAACATACAGACTTTCTTACAAAACTTTTTTCAAATTATAATATAAAAGCATAATCAGAATATTAAGACCTAGGTTGAAATTTTACCCCCTGATGAATAATCCCTGAGTAATCTTGGACAAAACAATTTAACTTCCCTGAAGCCATTTCTTTCTCTGCAAAAATGAGTAAATGAGCCAGATAGCAAAGAAAGTCTGACTTTATGTTATTTTAAGTTTATGATATTTTTAGAGAAATATATATATATATACATATATATATATACATTATAAATATTATTTCAAAACAAATATTAAATTTTAATCAGAGATTATCCATTCTGGTCTGCTTTGCCACTAACTAAGATTCAGGACTAGATTAAGGCATTAATAGCTATATGGGATAGGAATTGACAAACTATGGTTATAAGAATAAATCTAGTATCATTGTATGTTTTTATGCAGAGTAAGCTATAGTTTTATTTTTGATTTTTAATTACAACAAAAGAAAAGTGTGAAATTGTTTTTAAAATTCTAAAAAAGAAAAAAAAATCTTATCTCTCAGGTCTATCAAAACAAGATACAGAAAAGCAGGGGACCAGGGTTCCCTGACTTCTAAGGTTTATATATATATATATATATATATATATATATATATATATATATATATATATATATATATATATATATATATATATGAATATACCTCATTGAGCTCTTCCTTCTCTTGTTTTCTTGAAAGGAAGAAACTGAAAAAGCTCAGTTGAATGAACAGGACACTGATTCCGACCATGACTAAAGCAGGCATAAGACAGGTACTACAATACTTACATCAAGGGAGTCACTGGAATGTTCAGAACCTGTGTGATGCTATACTAAGTAAATAACTCCTGGATTATATACGTTGACCTGCCAAATGATGGATAGCTGTCTAATTAATCAAAGGACAAACAAGACTGCTCAGAGCCATGCTTCTCACAGTAGCTGACCACCTGGTATAAGACCCTTTCAGAACATAAAGATAGACTTAACTGAACTTCTCCCTGTAGGACATTTCAAATATCTGCTCGTTTTATTGAACTATCTGATCTCTTGGGTAGAGGTTTTCCCCTTATCCAGAGCAACTACCTCAATATCGATCAATATTTTATTAGAGCAAATATTCCCTAAATATGCAGTAGTGGAGAGGATAGACTCAGATCAGGGAACTCATTTCACAGCTAAGATTCTGAGGGACTTGACCAAAGTACTAGAAATCACTTGGGATTTTTCAAAACCTCTGGCACCCACTATCCTCTGGCAAGGTTGAGTGAATGAATTAGGAAATCAAAAGACAATTAAGTTAGTCATGGAAACCCACTTGCCATGGACTACATGTCTTCCTCTGGCTTCAATAAGAATGAAAACTAAAGCCCCATGGGATATTGAGTTATCACACTATGAGTACCATGTCTGTGTCATTAAAGGAATTTGATAGGGCTCCTTCATTCCCTATTTTTTCAAATAGTTTATATAGCTTTGGAGTTAATTGTTCTTTAAATGTTTGGTAGAATTTACATGTAAATCCATCTGATCCTGAGGATTTTTTTTTTTAGGGAGTTTCCTATTTCTTTTTTTTTAAATGGGACTATTTAAGCAATTTACTTCTTCCTCTGTTAATCTGGGCAACCTATATTTTTAAAGATATTCAACCATTTCATTTAGGTTATTAAGTTTATTGACATAAAATTGGGCAAAGTAACACCTAATTATTGCTCTAATATCTTCATTAGTGGAAAGTTATCTTTTCTTAAACAAAATTGTTAGTTCTAAGAATATAACAATCCTTTTTCTAATAAAATTTACCATAGGTTTATGTATTTTTTTTTCATGAAACCAATTCTTAGTTTTATTTATTACTTCAATAATTTTTTCTTTCAATTTTATTAATCTCTCTTTTTATTTTCATATCCTTCTTTGTGACTTCATCTGGAGACAGTCTGCCTTTAGTCTCCTCAGGGTTTGAAATCTGTTCTCTCACTATAGAAGCTATCTATTGTTAGAGCCCACTTTGCCATTTTACTCATATTAAAAAAAAATATATATGTTTTTTTTTTTTTTTTTTTTTTTTTAAAACAGGGCTTTCTAAGCTTCCTCAATAGGTACCAGGAAATGGCAACAAAGTGGCAGTGGAACAGCAGTGGCTGCGTTGGGATTGGCTGGGCTGGGATGGTGCTGATTCACTCCAGGTGTTGGGTGGCTATGGCCAGGTCCCATGAGACTGGCACTTTGGGGTACAGTCTTTCCCCTCTGCATTTATGTTGCAAATTTCTAACTTCTCTGCTGATCTATTTGCTTGCAAACAGGGCAGAGTAGCCAACACTCTGGTAGAGCCCTCTGCCTAGATTCTCTGCAGTGCAGAGACCATTCCCTTCCACCATCTGCTCAGTGTGTGTGGCCTCCATGCTCTGCCTGCCTGCCTGCCTGAGCCTGGCCTGGGCTCCTCCCATGCCCATGCATGACCAAAACAGATCTTTTCTTGCAATCTTCGTGATTGTCTTCTGTTGGCAGTATGTTGTACTCCCAATATATGTGGATTCTGACAGTCCAGCACTAATTCAGAGGCTGAATTTTGTAAATAGTGTGAGGGAGGCAGAAAAGCTCAGAAAGAAGTGTGTTTCCTCTGCCAACTTGGCTCTGCCCCGCAGGCTTCATCTTTAAGGTTGGTTATATTGAGACAGATTCACTTTCGCTTTCCTGCAGTTCAGAAGGTTTAGTGATAATCAAAGTACACTCACAGTGCAGGCAGGAAGAAATGGACTAGGAACCTTCCTCTCTCTATCTCTCCACCACTTTTTAAATCCCATGGTTGGGTTGTTATCTAGCAGGGAAACCTTGGAAAAATGGGATGAATCTTGAGCCCAAAGTTTTTTTTTTTTTTTTTTAATTTAGGACTGCACTCTGTAGAAACTGTTAAGTTTTAAATACAAAATCCTTAGTCTTTCCCAGTGACTAAGGTAATGGAAAGAGGGGATGAGGGGATGGGGTTTTATATATATCTATATATCTATATATCTATCTATATATATAGATCTACATATATCTATCTATCTATCTATCTATCTATCTATCTATCTATCTATATATATATACAATAAGCAATACTTGTGTCAGTAAAGGCTGATTTGCAATTCCTTCACAGTTGTTATGAGAAACAGCTTGGGGGTAGGCTTTTGGAGAACATTAGTGCCCCTTCACACTTAAATTTGGTCGTTAATAAAGATAGGTGTTTTTCTTCTTCTTCTTTTTTTTTTTTTCTTTTTTTTTTTTTTTTAAATTTTACCTTTGAAGTGAAATCTATTTGTAAAAATTAACTAAATGTAAAAATTAAATTGAACTGAAAATCAGGAGACGGGTATATGGATACTTAGGTGGAGGCTGAAGACATTATCAGAGAACTTAGACATGCCCTAATCTCAATAAGGGAATAAAGAAAATTGGGGGAAGGGTGAAATGTAGCATACCTTACCTTTAGGAAGTGAGGCCAGGAAAGAAGTATTACAAGTCAGTATATATAATTTATATTTTTGCTATCTGGTTACAAAATTTTATTTTTGACAGAACAAACTCTTCTATTCCTTGTAATTTTTTTATAGTTATATCTGAAAATAATTTGACCTCTATACAAATCAAAATGATATCTCTATTTGAATAGATTTACTGTTTCTATTGCTTTTTATTCAAATAATTGACAAATTTGAATAGAAAGAAAAATTCCATGACACTATTAATTTTAATATTTTTCCATCTCCCTGATCCTCACCTTTTCCCTAGACAAAACCATTTGTATTTTAAGTATTCTTCAACTTTTCTGGCAAAATACCTGTGTATCATGTTTCATTTTGTTTTATAGAAATTTATGTCAGTGTCTTAAGTGTCTTGATGCTTTATGAGCTTCTCATGGATACTCTATTTGTCACAGAATATTCAGTATAGTGCTTTGTATATGATTTAAAAGTTTCATTCAAATGAGAATGGTGATATACACAAGTAATCCTTGATAACTGAAGAATAAAAAAGCTGATTAATCACTTGAGCTCAAGAGTTCTGAGATTATAGTTCAACTAAAATCAAAAGTGTATCTGTAATAGGTCTAGAAAACAATATGACCATCTCCTAGGAGGGAAGGACCACAAAGCTGTACAAACAGGAGAGAAATGGACCAAAAATAAACAAACAAAAATCAAAATAATGCCAATGATATCAAGACTATGAGTGACACAGGACAAAATAGTCAGTAACCATAGTAATCTAGTGTTTGACCAACCCAAAGACCCCAACTTTTAGGATAAAAATTCACTATTTGACAAAACCTTCTGGAAAAATTGGAAATTAGTATGACAGAAACTAGGCTTGCACCCACATTTAAATTACCTTACACCAAGATAAGATCAAAATGGGTCCATGATTTAGGCATAAAGAATGAGATTATAAATTAGAAGGACAAAGGATAGATTTGTGTAGGAGGAATAAATTTGTGACCAAAGAAGAACTAGAGATCATTACTGATCACAAAATAGAAAATCTTGATTATATCAAGTTAAATAACCTTTGTACCAACAAAACTAATGGAGACAATGTTATAAGAGAAGCAATAAACTGGAAAACATTTTTACAGTTAAAGGTTCTGATAAGGGGAGTAGAGCCAAGATTGGGGAGAAGATACTGGTGAATTTGTAAGCTCCCTTCTTCCCTCAATACCAATTAGTTAAATCAGCCTCAAAAATAACACTGGACTGATAGAAACCACAAGGATTAAAAGCACGACTTACCAGATGAAGAGAATCTGGAGTCTCTACAAGTCCCCTCCAAGGGGAGGAAGAAAAAAGGCCAGCACAGACCGTTAGGTGCTAGCACACTGTGCCGATCAGGCTGGGGAGAACTCTGGGATCAGAGCAGCCTCTGAGATAGAGGAATATGACACAGGCTGTTAGCTTTTCTCTGCTTATAAAACAGCAGCTCAGAAGAGAAATCAAGCCACTTTAAAATATAAAACCAGATGCTAGAAACACCCCAATCAGGAAGTGACCTAACAGATCTCAGCAAGGTTGTGAAGCCTCCATTGGCTGTCCAAGGCTTCACCTTGGGGTAGTTAAGAGCGTGAACAGCAGGGACACAGCCCTAGGCAACATGTAATCCACATAGGGGCAGGCTTAGCCTAAGGCCATGGAACTCTAGCAGCTACAGAATTCCCAGAGAAGCAGAACCTCTAAAGTAGGGACCACAGTTTCTGGAAAGACACTTCCAGTTTGAGCTCAGGGGCTTTTCATGTCAGCTGCTGATATCCACACCCCACAGAACCCATTGGCTGGGCTTTGTGTCACTTTTACTGTTCAGTCTTAAATCTCAGGCCAGTCGCTAGGCTACACAGCCGGGTCCTTCACTGGCTACCACTCACAGCGCAACTGTATCATCTCTGAGGCATTTCCAGGGAGGGGGAGGGGAACTCTCTCCCAAAGCTCTCTCTTAGCTCAGACACAGGAGCTACTGCATCCATCCAGTCTGGGAGGAAGCTGGTAAATAAATAAATGAATAAACTTCTTACCAAGGGCAGAACCCAAAAGATTTTTAACAATGAGTAAAAAGCTGAAGAGAACTATTGATAGCTTCTACACAGAGAAAGAACAGTTGTCCAACCCTGAGGAAGTTAACAGTAAAGAGTCAGGAGATAACACTCTAAAGGGGAATGATACATGCCTCCCATCACATAACTCTCTCCTAGAAGAGACTATTAAAAAATTAAGAGTTTGAAGAAAAATGGGAAAAGGAAAGAGAAGCTATGATAGAGAATAAGAATGTCCTGAAATTTGAGTTGGAAAAAATAAAGAATTCACAGGAGGTGTAGGGAGACAAAATTTGTGAATTAGAAAGGTTAAAAAATCACAGGAAAGTAGGATTTCTGAATGGGAAAAAGAAAATAATACTCAAAAAAATTAAGGAAATGGAAAAAAATTCAATAGAGCAAAATAATTCATTTAAAAACTCAATTGGGCATATAACTAAAAAATGTGAATTAAGAAAATAACTCATTAAAAATCAGGATGAAACAAATAGAAATGGATGATTCATTGAGAACCCAAGAATCAGTCAAACAAAACAAAACAAAAAAATAAAAAAATGAAAAGCTGGAGAATAACATCAAATACTTACTGGGAAAATCTATAGACCTGAAAAATAGATCTAGAGGAGATAATCTGAGGATCATTGGACTTCCCGAAAACTATGATCAAAAAAAGAGCCTAGATTCTATTTTAAAGGAAATCATCAAAGAGAACTGTCCAGAGATAATAGAAAAAGAAGGGAAAATAGGCGTTGAAAGAATTCATTGAACACCTTCTGGAAAAGACCCTAAAAAAAGAACTCCACAGAACATTGTGGTTAAGCTGCAGAACAACCAAACAAAGGAAAAAATATTGCAAGCAGCTAGGAAAAAAAAAAAAAATTAAATACTAAGGTGCCACAATAAGGGTCACTCAAGATCTGATTGCCTCCACATTAAAAGATCGAAAGGCCTGGAACCTGATATTCTGAAAGGCAAAATTGATCAAGGATTACAAACAAGAATAAACTACCCAGCTAAGTTTAGTATTTTATTCCATGGAAGAAGATGGTCATTTAAGGAAACAGAGGGATTCCATTTGTTTCTAAGAAGAAAAAACAACAACAACAACAACAACAACAACAACAACAACAACAACAAAACAGACCTAAACAAAAAATTTGATCTACATCCACAAGACTGAAGAGAAACAGAAAAAGGTAAAAAAGAACCCTTGAGAACTATATCTCTGTTGTGGATATACAGAAAGTCAGCATGGAAAATTTGGTTTTACTGATATAAAAAAAGGGGGAGTAGCAAAGGGAAGGGGGTAGTATCAGAAAAAGGGGAAGGAGTGATAAAAAGAGGGAAACTATATCCCAGGAAGAGGCATAGAAAATCTACCATATTTGAGGGAATTTAGAGAGGGGAAGAAACATTTTGTGAATCTTACTCTCATCAGAGTAGGCTCAGAGAGTAAATAATTGATATATTTGTTTTTCAGAGAATTCTCTCTCACCTCATTAAAAGGGGGGAGAGGAAAAGGAAAAAGGAAAAAGGTAATAAGGCAAGGGCACAAGAAAAGGGAAGGGATTTGGAAGGAGCGAGGGGGAATATTAAAAGGGAGGGTGCATGTCACAAGTGGGGTCTATAAATTAAATATTGGGGAAGGGATTCGGGGGGTCAAAGGAAAAAAGCATAATCTGGGGATAATATAATGGCAGGAAATACAGAATTAGTAATTTTAACTGTAAATGTGAATGGGATGAACTCTCCCATCAAATGGAGATGGATAGCAGACTAGATCAAAACTCAGAGCCCTACAATATGTTGTTTACAGGAAACACACTTAAATCAGGGAGATACATAAGAGTAAAGGTAAAAGGTTGGTGCAGAATCTATTATGCTTCAGGTAAAGCCAAAGAGCAGGGGTAGCCATCTTTATCTCAGATCAAGCAAAAGCAGAAATTGATCTAATTAAAAGAGATAAGGAAGGAAACTATATCCTGCTAAAAGGTAGCATAAACAATGAATCCATATCAATATTAAACATATATGCACCAAGTGGTATAGCATCTAACTTTCTAAAGGAAAAGTTAAGAGAGTTGCAAGAAGAAATAGACAGTAAAACGATAAGAGTGGGAGATCTCAACCTTGCACTCTCAGATTTAGACAAATCAAACCACAAAACAAATAAGAAAGAAATTTAAAAAGTAAATAGAACATTAGAAAAGCTAGGTATGATAGACCTTTGGAGAAAACTGAATGGTGATAGAAAGGAATATACTTTCTTCTCAGCAGTTCATGGATCCTATACAAAAATTGACCATATATTAGGACATAAAGATCTCAAAATTAAATGCAGGAAGGCAGAAATAATAAATGACTTCTTCTCAGATCACAATGCAATAAAAGCTACATTCAGTAAAAATTTAGGGGTAAATAGACCCAAAAGTAATTGGACACTTATTAATCTCATCTTAAAGAATGACTGGGTGAAACAGCAAATTATAGAAACAATTAATAATTTCACCCAAGATAATGACAATGATGAGACATCATACCAAAATCTGTGGGATGTAGCTAAGTGGTAATAAGGGGAAATTTTATATCTTTAGAGGCTTATCTGAAGAAAATAGAGAAAGAGAAGATTAACGAATTGGGCTTGCAACTTAAAAGGCTAGAAAAAGACCAAATTAAAAACCCCCAAACAAAAATTAAACCTGAAATACAAAAAGTAAAAGGAGAAATCAATAATATTGAAAGTAAAAAAAAAAAAAAAAAATAAATAAAAAAAAAAAAACTATTGAATTAATAAATAAAACCAAGAGTTGGTTTTATGAAAAAGCCAATAAAATAGATAAACCTTTGGTAAATCTGATCAGAAAAAGGAGAGAGGAAAATCAAATTGTTAGTCTTAAAAATGAAAAGGGCAATCTTTCCACTAAGAAGAGGAAATTAGAGAAATAATAAGGAGTTACTTTGCCCAACTTTATGCCAATAAATTTGACAACTTAAGTGAAATGGATGACTTCCTCCAAAAATATAGGCTTCCTAGATTAACAGAGGAGGAGATAAATTGCTTAAATAGTCCCATTTCAGAAAAAGAAATAGAACAAGCTATTAATCAACTCCCCAGGAAAAAATCCCCAGCACCAGATGTATTTACATGTAAATTCTACCAAACATTTGAAGAATAACTAGCCCCAATGTTATATAAACTATTTTTAAAAAATAGGGGATGAAGGAGTCCTGCCAAACTCCTTTTGTGACACCGACATTGTACTGATACCTACACCAGGTCGATGGAAAATTGAGAAAGAAAACTATAGACCAATTTCCTTAATGAATATTGATGCTAAAATCTTAAATAAGATATTAGCAAAAAGACTTCAGAAAATCATCCCAGGATAATAAACTATGATCAAGTAGGATTTATACCAGGAATGCAGGGCTGGTTTAATATTAGGAAAAATTAGGAAAAAAATTATCATATTAATAATCAAATGAATAAAAACCATATGAACATCTCAATAGATGCAGAAAAAGCATTTGATAAAATCCAAACTCCATTCCTACCAAAAACGCTTGAGAGTATAGGATTAAATGGACTATTCCTTAGAATAATCAGGAGCATATATTTAAGACCATCAGTAATCATAATATGCAATGGAGATAAACTGGAAGCTTTCCTAGTAAGATCAGGAGTAAAGCAAGGTTGCCCACTATCACCATTACTATTCAAAATAGTACTAGAAACGCTAGCCTTGGCAATAAGAGCTGAGAAAGAAATTCAAGGAATTAGAATAGGAAATGAGGAAATCAAACTATCACTATCTGCAGATGACATGACAATACTTAGACAACCCCATAGACTCTGCTAAAAAGCTATTAGAAATAATTCACAACTTTAGCAAAGTTGCAGGAGACAAAATAAATTCACACAAATCCTCAGAATTTTTATACATCACCAACAAAATGCAACAACAGCAAGAGATACAAAGAGAAATCCCATTCCAAACAAATGTCGAGAGTATAAAATATTTGGAAATCCATCTACCAAAGAAAAGTCAGGAATTATATGAGCAAAATTACAAAACACTTGCCACAAAAATAAAGGCAGATTTAAATAATTGGAAAGACATTCAGTGCTCTTGGATAGGCGGAGAGAATATAATAAAGATGACAATACTCCCCAAACTAATCTAGTCATTTAGTGCTATACCAATCAGACTCTCAAAAAGCTATTTTAATAATCTAGAAAAAATAACAACAAAATTCATATGGAAGAATAAAAGTTTGAGAATTTCAAGGGAATTAAGGAAAAAAAAAGTCAGATGTAGGTGGTCTAGCTATACCTGATCTAAAGCTATATTATATAGCAGCAGTCACCAAAACCATCTGGTATTAGCTAAGAAATAGACCAGTCCATAAGTGGAACAGATTAGGTAGAAAGGACAAAAAAGGGTACAACTATAGCAATCTAGTGTTTGACAAATCCAATGATGCCAACATTTGTGATAAAAATTCATTATTTGAAAAAAACTGTTGGGAAAACTGGAAATTAGTATGGCAGAAATTAGATTCGGATTCACACTTAACAGTATATACCAAGATAAGATAAAAATGGGTCCATGATTTAGGTATGAAGAAGGAGATCATAAATAGATTCGAGAAACAGAGGATAGTCTACTTCTCAGACCTGTGGAGGAGAAAGGAATTTATGACCAGAGGAGAACTAAAGATCATTATTGATCACAAAATAGCAGATTTTGATTACATCAAACTAAAAAAGTTTCTTCACAAACAATAGTAATTCAAACAAGATTAGAAGGGAAGTAACAAATTGGGAAAATATTTTTAAAGTTAAAGTTTCTGATAAAGTCTCATTTCCAAAATATATAGAGAACTGACCCTAATTTATAAGAAATCAAACCATTCTCCAATTGATAAATGGTCAAAGGATATGAACAGACAAATCCCAGATGATGAAATTGAAATTATAACCACTCATATGAAAGAGTGTTCCAAATCACTACTGATCAGAGAAATGTAAATTAAGACAACTCTGAGATACCACTATACACCTGTCAGATTGGCTAAGATGACAGGAACAAATGATGATGAATGTTGGAGGGGATGTGGGAAAACTGGGACACTGATACATTGATGGTGGAGTTGTGAAAGAATCCTGTCATTCTGGAGATCAATTTGCAACTATGCCCAAAAAGTTAACAAACTGTGCATACCCTTTGATCCAGCAGTGCTACTATTGGGCTTATATTCCAAGAAGGGAAAGGGACCTGTATGTGCCAAAATATTTGTGGCAGCTCTTTTCTTAGTGGTTAGAAACTGGAAGATGAATGGATGTCCATCAATTGGAGAATGGTTTGATAAATTATGGTATATGAAGGCTATGAAATATTATTTCTCTGTAAGATATGACCAGCAGGATGAATTCAGATAGGTTTGGAGAGACTTCCATGAACTGATGCTTAGTTAAATGAGCAGAACCAGAAGATCACTATACACTTCAACAACAATACTGTATGAAGATGTATTCTGATGGAAGTGGATATCTTTAACATAAAGAAGGTCCAACTCACTTCCAGTTGATCAATGATGGACAGAAACAACTACACTCAGAGAAGGAACACTGGGAATTGAATGTAAACTGTTGCAATACTGTCTATCTACCCATATTACTTATACCTTTAACTTGAAAGAAGAAAATTGGATTTACACACATATCTAGGTTATACTGTAACACATGTAAAATGTATAAGATCGCCTGTCATCTAGGGGAGGGAGTAAAGGGAGGGAGGAGAAAATTTGGAAAAATGAATACAAGGGATAATGTTATAAAAAAATTATTCATGCATATATACTATCAAAAATTTTTATAAGTATAAAATTAATAAAAAAGGTTCTGATAAAGGCCTCATTTCCCAAATATATAGAGAATTGACTCTAATTTATAAAAAATCAAGCCATTCTCAAATTGATAAATGATCAAAGGATATGAACAGGTAATTTTCAGATGATGAAATTGAAACTGTTTCTACTCATATGAAATGGTGTTCCAAAACATTATTGATCAGAGAAATGAAAATTAAGAACTCTGAGATACCATTACACACCTGTCAGATTGGCTAAGATGACAGGAAAACATAGTGACAAATGTTGGAGGGGATACGGAAAAACTGGGAAATTGATGTATTATTGGCGGAGTTGTGAACAGATCTAACTATTCTGGAGAACAATTTGGAACTATACTCAAAATGTCATTAAACTGCACATACCCTTGATCCAACAATGTTACTACTAATATTTCAAAGTGATATTAAAGAAGGGAAAGGGACCTGTATATGCAAAAATGTTTGTAGCAGTCCTTTTCCTGGTGGCTAGAAACTGGAAATTGAAGGGATGCCCATCAATTGGAGAATGGCTGAGAAAATTATGTTAGATGAATGCTATGGAATATTATTGTTCTGTAAGAAATTAATACAGAGAAGTTTGGACAGACTTACATGAACTGATACTGAATGAAATGGGCAGAGCCAGGAGATCATTATACACTTCAACAACAATACTATATGAGGATTAATTCTGATGGAAGTGGCTATCTTCAAAAATGAGAGGATCCAAATCAATTCCATTTGATCAATAATGAACAGAACCAGCTACACCCAGAGAAAGGGCACTGGGAAATGAGTTTGACTACTTGCATTTTTGTTTTTTGTTTTTTTTTTTTCCCCCAGGTTATTTTTACTTTTTTAAATCTGATTTTTCTTGTGCAATAAGAGAACTATATAAATATGTACACATATATTGTATTTAAAGTATACTTCAAAATGTTTAATGTGTATGAGACTGCCTGCCATCTAGGGGAAGTGGTGGAGGGAAGGAAGTAAAAAGTTGGAACAGAAGTGTTTGCAAGGATCAATGTTGAAAAATTACCCATGCATATGTTCTGTCAATAAAAAGATATATAATATATATGTATATATATTAAAAAAAAAAGAATATGAGTGATGGATGTACTTAGAACCTTGCCAAAATTGGAAGGTATAGTTTCCAAAAATAATAATAATAAAATTAATAGTAGAAGTAAATTCATGTCATTTTATGTTGATTACTTTTTTTTAAAAAGACTTCATAATTTTGAAATACTGATTATTGCTTTTAAATGACTCTGTGATCTATATTCCTGGCCAGTTATATTCAAGAGAGGTCAAGGAGTAAGCCGTCATTGAGTAATGAGTCCTCAGAACTTTATCATCCCATTGTGGCCGTGAAATAAATAGCTTTGTTTTTGATTCTGTCTTGATTTTTATCTATTCTTCCTGTTTTTAAGTGAAGGAGTATTGAAAACAGCTTTGGCTCAGGAAGCCTTAGTAGGCGGAGTCCCCAGAAGTCCAAGATCTCAAGTTTATGTTAGGTTCTGATCAATTATACAGCCAAGTAGAAAACCTGTTTTACCTTTGAATTCATTCCTCTTAGGGACCAAAAGAGTATATGAATAACATAACATTCCTGTGGAGCAAAAGTTTAATTGCATTTATATTGGTACTATACCTCATCAGTAAATATATTTTTGTATCAGTTTACCACGTTAAAATTCATTAATTAAAAATGAAAAAAAATAAAAGTTTCAAATTCTAATAGACAAAAATTTGGCTGATACAATTATATAGTAATTACAAGAGATGAAGTACTAGTGCCACCTCCTTACTTGTTTTTATTTGGTTCCAGAAGGCAGCTTCTAGCTGCAGAAAAATAAGCTAACCTAACTCATTCTTGACAGTTTGTCCCTTCTTGACCTAAACTCACTTTCTAAGAGGAAGCAGGACCTTTATATTCTTGCCCCACTATAAACCATCCAAGCTTCCTTTGGTGGAGGCAGGGGATTAAATAATGAAGGCTGAAACCTTGCCGGACTGGGACTACCAGAAATCCTTGGTCCTTTCTGCTGCCACCCATCCTTGGGTTCCTGCTGCTGCTAATCCCAAACCCTCACCCCCAAGTCCGCCCCACCCTACTCTTCTCCACCTCCTCCTCCTTGTTGCTTCTTCTCCTGTTGAATATAGCTACTCCATCCTCAAAGTGTTTGAATATCAAATTAAGCATTTGAAGCAAAGGAATCTAAGGTACTACTATTTATCATTATATATTAACAGACTTTTCCGTTTAACTTTACTAACCTTTAGCACAACTAATGTGATGAGATTGACTTCCTTTTGGGAAAATGACAAGGAAAAAATGTTGTAAATAGCTGCTCTGCTTTCCTTAATAAGGAAAATGCCTTTTAATATTTCATTTTTTATTTGATTTTTTTTGAGATTCTGAATTTATTTGCCATATTTTTGACTGAACTATAGCTAAATGACCCACAGTAAGGTTTAGTAAATTGATGCTATTGTTAACTTGCTTTTGTTTTTGTTATAAAGTAATTATAAAAATGATGAACTGTATTCCAAACACTCCAGTAGATAGATTAATAAAGCTGTCTATAACTGAAGGGCAGATCAGGCATGAAAGAAATCCAATGTATTTAAAATTAACTTTCCCTAAATAATGAAATTTTAAACATACGTTTTTAAATATAGTTTAACTATGAAATTTTCATTTAATATTTGCTACTGTAAATATCATCTCCCTTGCTAAGCTGATCTACATTATATGTCTTTGATTCTAGTATGACAACCACAACTTGAATCTTCTGATGAATTCTTTTGGGAGTATATAGTATTACAATAGCTGTAAAGGTAATTGAATCATATTTAATTTGAAACATTGCACATGCTGCAGTACTGTGTTGACAGGTAACTATTATTTATGGGAAGATGATGTATGACTAACTTCTCCTGACAGTCTTTGTGTATATTTCTTTTACCCAGGACAGTTGCAATTTAATAGTGCATTAAAAGACCATGTGTTATGTCATTTGTCATGTACTGTTTATATAATCTATGCTATTTCCTGGTTGAGCCCTACTTAATCTACAAAACACCTCATTAACGTTTGAAAGTCCTCACTTTATTTTAAGGTTAATTATTAAACTATTGAGCCTTTACTGATAAACTAACAATATATAAATGTATTTTGCCCAGGCCTTTGTTTTATCAATATAAAGAGCACCTAATAAGATAATATTAACTCCCCTCCAGAGTAGATGGACATATTCTCAGAAAGTCATCTTGGATACTGAGTTAACTGACTTTCCCAGTCTCTTCATCTCTTCTGTGTGTGTGTGTGTGTGTGTGTGTGTGTGTGTGTGTCTTTCTTTCCCTATCTCTTTCCTTGGTTTTTCCCTCTCTCCTTCGCTGCCTCTCCTTCTCTCCCTTTCTTCTCTCTCTTCCTCTCTCCTCTCTTTCTATCTTTGTCTCTCTCTTCCTTCCAACATATACATTTTAAAATCACATAAGCACACATACAAATATCTACACCTATGATGTGTTTGTATCATATTTTATTAGTGTGCCCCAGAAATATCTTCATCTTAGAAGTTCAATCTAACCAAAAAAAAAAAAAAATGCATTTAGAAAGTAGCCTATGATCCTTTTAGTCTCTCTGATGGGATGTTTCTGTTCATAATCTCCATTTAAGGAGAGCTCTCAGTATATAACTCATTCCTTTTCAGGCTTTTCACTAGACTTTTTCTACTATGGACTTCCTGCCTGCTTTCTTTTATATTTGTCCAACTCCCATTAATCTACATATCCTTCTATATTCCATCTTATCCTATTCCCTGCTCCCTCATTTCTTTATACACTTTGGAGGATGCTTTTTCCTTCTCATTTTGTGTGTGTGTGTGTGTGTGTGTGTGTGTGTGTATGTGTGTATGTACATACACATGCTCATATGTGTATACACACACACACAATGTATATGTTTATATATGTATCTTGTTCCCTCCTTAACCCATTTCTAGTGTGAATAGGTGCATCTGTATCATTTCTTCCTCTGCACCTCATTCATATAGCACAGTTAGTGTTTTTCTTAGTTACCTTTTTTTTTTTTTTTAGTTTTGCTGTTTAGAATAGATCATATTCAACTCTGCCTCAGTTTTTCTTTTACATTGCATAATTACTGATGTCAGTCTTAAACATATTGTTCACAGTCCCAAGTATAAAACATAAACAATTTGTCCTTATTGAGTCCCTTGAAATTAGTCTTTGATTTTAGTTCTTATGTTCTTATTTATCAAATTTTCTGTTGAGTTCGGATTAGTTTGAGACATAATACAGAAAATCTGAAAGTTCAGTGAGTGTCCTGTCCTGTTTTTCTTTTGTTGTTGTTTTTCCTCATTCGATATTATGTTTTATTTTGCCGGGATGTTTTTGGCTCCAGGCCTAGTTTTTTTTTTTTTTTTTTTTATTGTTGATATATAGATCCTTTTTTATTGTAGATGCTGATAAATATTGTAAAATTTTAATTGTAGTTCCAGCATAGTTGGATTTTTGCCTGTTTCTTTTTGTTTGTTTGCTTGTTTCTTGTAAATTTTCTTTAATCTGAGGAGTTTGAAATGTAGCCAAAATATATGTGTTTTTTTCTCTTTGAGGTGTTGATGAGTGGTTCTATTTTCTACATTCTCCTCTCGTTCAATCGCTTAAGAAAACATTTTTGGATTATTTCTTGTATTACTATGTAAAGGTTCTTTTTCTTTTCTTTTCCTTTCTTTGTCTTTTTTTTTTCATCCCAGCTTTTCCATAGTCCAATTATTTTTAAGTTTTCTTTTCTGAATTTATTCTTCAGATGCGTTATTTTTCTGACAAGTGGTTTAACTTTGGTTTCTATTTTTTCTTTCTCTATATTTTGTTTTGTTATCACTTGATCTCTTGAAGACATCTTCTTTACTGGCTTCCTCTTCCCCAATTCTCATTTTCAAAAAATAATTTCACTGGATCTCTTTTTCTAGTTGGTTGACTTTCTAAATCTGTTTGTTTTTGTTTTTGTTTTGTTTTTGGATGGTTCTTCTTTTGATTTATTTATTATTATTATTGTTATTTAAATTGAGCTCAATCTCTGTCATTTGTTTTTTAAAGTCTTTCCTGTGTTCTTCAATAAATTCTTTGGGCAGATAGCTGTTTAATCCTATACTTTGGAGTAGTTTGGAGTTTGAGAGAGGTTCTCCCCTTTGGCCAAGAACCCAAAACCAAGAACTCCACCTTCTTCTAAGTGCCTAGACTGAGCAGCAACTCTGTCCTACTGCTTTTACACTCACTAGGATGCTGATTCCTTCTTGCCTGGAGCTGAGTACATATATAAGTACATGTGTGTAGCTTATCTTTCTGCATTTTTTTTTCTTTTAAGCTCTATTTTACTTCTAGTGGGCATTGATTTTTTTTTGTTTGTTTGTTTGTTTAATATTTTTTTAAACAAGTCAGTCTTAGTGTTTGCTGAGTATCAGTGCTCCAAAAGTGGTATAACCTAGGGAAAGGTCTATTTATTGCTTACTGTTCTGAGCTCTTTAAGCTTCTGACCCAGGTTTGTGTCTGTTGAATTTTGTGTAGTTTAGTTTTGGTGTAGTGTCATTAATTTCAATGACAGGTTCTTTAGGTTTAGTGTTCGAATTAACACTTGTTCTCATTGGTCTGCAACTTCTATCCTATTTAATGTATTTAGATTTAGTTGCTGGGTTAAAGGCTAGAACTGTGTAACTACTTTATTTTGTCTAGGGCCATACAGTTAAGTTTATAGAATTTGTTTTGTGCTCAGTACTCAGGTAAAGCCCTAAGATAGGTAACACTTACTTGGATTCTGGGATCTCTGAGTTAGAATTAGGTAATAGGTGATGAAACTATTCTATAAATCATTCCTTCTTCCAGTGCTAGTTCAGGAATTCCTTGGAATAATTTTCTGCTCTACCTTTCTTGCACTGGGGTTTAGTTCCTTTCTACATTGGGGAAATAGAGTGTTACTCAAATGCAATCATCAATATGCAGCATATTTAACCAATTCCCACTCCAGTGGTACAGAGGTACTATTCTCTCTTCCTAAGGTACCATGGACTAGGAAAAAAAAATCACTGAGCCTCATTGACTTTCTTGATTATAATTCAGTTTGGCATATTTTCTAAGTTGTTGTGTAAAATGTATGTTGGGATAGCTAGGCCTAATTTTCTCACTCTGCCATATTGAATCATTTTCCTCTTCCAACCCAAACATATATTTTCATTTATGAATAGTGATGTGGATAAGAATCATCATTGCCAGAACTTTTAAGTTATATAAATTAAATTCATAATCTCTCAAAACATTTTATTCTAACTCTCTAGACAAGGGAAATAAAAAGAGTTCGATGAAAAATTCCTTTTTACTACAGTATATATAATATGCATGGGGAGAGAAGGCATTTGAGTGTGTCTATGAGGATGTATTATTAACTGGGAACATAATTAAATTGGAATAAGATTGGCTGGACAGCATTTTGCAAATTACACACCACTTTCCCCCTCTGAAATGAAAACCATTTTTTAAACATCAATATTCTTCCAGTGATGGTATATGCTTATGAAATATGGAATGCAATAATGAATAAGGAAAGAAATAAAGGTTCACTAAAAGTTTAATGGAAAAGGAAATGAAGGTAGAGTGGTGCTAATTGGCTTTTGCATATTACTAGTGAAGAATTGCATAAGCACAGTGGTATAAGAGATAGTGGGGATAAGCTAAGATAAGAAGAGAAAGTAAATTAATCACCTATATAGCAACAATGCTTTTGCATCTTTTTGCATTCATAAAAACCTGGGAAATACAGGAAATGGAGGTGTAGATAGATTGTGATTTATACTACCAATATCCACCTCAATATAATTATTTTTGAATTATAGTCAATTAATTAGTAAAATTATTTTGCACCTTATTATATATGAGGTGGTATGACAACCATTGGGGATACAAAAATAAAGAGAGAGAGAGAGATAGAGAGAGATAGAGAGAGAGAGAGAGAGAGAGAGAGAGAGAGAGAGAGAGAGAGAGAGAGAGAGAGAGAGAGAGATAGTTATTACCTTCAAGGAACTTACATTTTTTTTATTTTTAAAGAAGTGTTGGATAATGATTTACATTTTCTAATTTTATGCTTGAAATTTTACCCTTATACAAAAATAGCCTGCTAAAAGATGAACTATACTGATTACTTGTCAGGAGAAAATATCATTGGAAAATTATCAATAAAGTAATTCCATATAGTGTTCACTGGGTGTAGTAAGCTCTTTCAGTGAGCTGAATAGAAGCAAAACATGTGCATGATTATAAATGTGTCATATTAGTCTTAGAGGAGTATGCTGGGCTGAGGAATCAATTTGTTTATCAGATTTCTCCTGAAAATTTTCCACATCTACATTTCTGTTTATTGCTTCAATATATTTTAGTCATAATTGTATTACTTCCTTACTTTTCTCCAAGGAACACATCTATTACTGAAAATGGGAATAGGAGGTTGGGGACATAAACTTGGTTGCTCTTTCCTTGATAAGAAATAATGGACTAAAATTACCTTTTAAATGTCCTTGTTCCCCTCCCCCAAAATATTTTTCTCTTGCTTAAAAGGAATAATGTTTGAATAACTGCTACAATCATTATCATTATTCCTTTAATGGGTAAGGAATGTCACAAACTAAAAATCCAAAGGATTGACTTTCTTCCCAATAATTGCCAGCTCTACAAAGACCATCCACACAAAAGGAATAGTAAAATAAACCCATCTGTCTAACCTATTATTAAACAGATATAAGAGAAATTACATAGATCAGCACATGCTAGATAATGCTAAACAAAAGGTCTCCTACAGTGAGAGTGAGATATGTTACTTTAGCCTAAAAGACGGAAAAATTCCTAAAAGTCTGATGGGATAAATTGGGAACAGACAAGGTATCCTTTCTATTTATTAGCTATTTTTCAGTGTCTTTTTTCTTTCTTCATGGACTGCTTTCTGGATAGAGATTGGAATCCAATCCCACTTTCTCAATACTAAGTTTAGACCTTAAGAGAAGTAAGAAGTCTTCTTTCCCATGCTCCCACCAACTCCAAACTTCAAATACACATGAAATATCAAGTAATAATCATTTTTCAGCAAATAGAAGGCTTTTCTTCAAATTGGCTTGATTTTGTCATATAAAGATATCTTTTTAACACATGTAATAGTAGTCATGAATCTTTGCTATATGGCTACTATTTTTCCTTATTAAGGTTTTACATTTATTTTCCTTATAAATCTTATTTCATTAATTAACTCAATATTGCTTTATTACTTTAAGATCTCTTTGCCTTCTATAGTAATTGTGCTTTGTGTAATTGCAACTAAACGCTTGGAGAACTTACTTTTTAATTATCACTTCCCCTCTTTCTCTCTTTTAAATTTTTGGTTATGTGTATGATAGGTTGTACAGCTAGGTTGTACAATGGATAGAGTACCCTGCCTGAAGCCATTCTACATTCAAATCTGGCCTAAGACATTTACTAGTTGTATGATTATGGACCATCACGTAAGCCAGTTGGTTTCAGCTCCTCATGTACAAAATGATATGGAGAAAGAAATGGTAAATCATTCCAGTATCTATGGCAAGAAAACATCAAATAAGGTCACAAAGAGTCAGTTATGACTGAAATGACTGAACAACAACATTTCTCTTCTTTGTCTATTATAATTGGTTGGTATTATCAAGGTTTTCCACCATGATAGAAAAACATATTTTACCTATGAACAAAGCTCTTCCTACCTGTTAATAATTTCTATGAAAAAAAATACCCTAATTGCAAACTCTTATGCTATTCTGTTCTCCCAATTCAAGTGATACTGAATCTCCCAACTTCCATTAAATCATATTCCCAGCCCTGATTTCCTGCTCTCATATCTCCATTTACCTCAACCCTACCTCCAATATATTCAATTCTACATCATCCTACCCTTTTCACTATAATGTATGAAAGACATATTATACTAGTTAGCAAACTTTTACTTGTTTTAGATAGTTTTCTTTCTCATTTCTCTCAATCAAATAAATACTGACCATTCATCAAGTGGCTAATATGTGCCAGGTGTTGTATGAAGTGCAGGGGATCCAAAAAATGGGCAAATAATATTTCTTACTCTCAATGAACTTTCAATATAAAGGGGGTAAGTAACATGCCAAGAAATATATATATATATATATATATATATATATATATATATATATATATATATATAACAAGTTACATACAAGATGTATATGAAACAATTAAAATGAAGAACATATTGGAATTAAGAGAAGTTAGTGAAAAAAAAATAGCATTTTGATTAAGGCTTAAAGGAAGCCAGAGAAAATATGGGGGAAAGCTAGAAAAATGCCTGGCTTGTTTATAGAACAACCCGATGATAAGGGTCTCTGGATTGAAGAGTACTTTTCATGGTTCTTGATGTTAAGATTAAAAAGGTAAGAAGCAACTAAGTTATGAAAGATATTTTATGACAAGCAGAATAATTTATGTTTAATGCTGGTTGCAATGAGAAACCACTGGAGTTTAGTATATAGAGTAATTATATGATCAGGTCTGTATTTTAGAAAAATCCCTTTACTGGCTGAATGGAGAATGAATTCAATTGGGAGAAATTTGGAGAGGAAGACACTCTGGCAGGAAACTGGAATAATCCAGACATAAGATGCTTGCAGAACTGGTGATAGTGTCAGACAAGAGAAGAGGATTGATAAAAGGTGTTATAAAGATAAAATTGACCTACCTTGACAACAACCTTGAATTTAGTGAAGCAAGAATACTGAACAATCCAGGCTGACAAAGAAATACAAAAAAATTCCATTTAAAATAATTGTAGATGATATGAAATATTTGGAAGTCTACCTGCCAAGACAAAGTCAGAAAGTATATGAACACAATTACAAAAACACTTTCTACACAAATAAAGTTAGATCTAAACAATTGGAAGAATATTGTGTGCTCAAGGGCAGGCTGAGCTAATATAACAAAAATAACAATTCTACATGAATTAATCTATTTACCCAGAGCCATACCAATCAAACTGCCAAGAAATTCTTTTACAGAGTGTAGAGAGCCACAGACAGTTGGGTAACTATTGGTGAAGTATAAGATCCTTTAGCCCAGAGGGAACCTGCTAGCAATGTCTGGTTCAGCTCTTATCTTCCCTTGGAGGTGGTTCAGCCTTCTTGGGAAGTCAGTGGGGCTTGACAACTTGTTTACTACTTGTAGCAGAGATACCTGCAGGAAAGAGGCATAATAATAGCAAGGTGCTTATAATTAGCACATACCCAGTGTAATATAGTGATGCAACCATACAATAGTTAGAGCATGCTCAGTGTATTATGATGATATAATTGTAATTAAGGTATTTAAGGCTGAAAGAAATAAGACATGTCTGAGGTCCCATTATACATTGTTAGGGTCTTTTTACAAGAGTCAAGCCCAATCGAATCCGGAGGTTGAATTTGAGTGGCCCTGAAGTAATTTCTGTGGTCAGAGACTGCCTCATGAGCAGGACTCTGGATATAGTGAAATAGCTTTCTAACAGAAGACAGTTCCCTCTCTGATTGGCTGTGTGTGTGTGACCTCACAGACCCTTCTTAAGCCCAGTGCAGCAAGAGATCTGACACTTTGTCCTGTGGGAGTTGAGCCGAGTGGATGGATAGCTAAGAGGTAAGGAGCTTAATAGTGAGCATGTAGGTTTCTCTCAGACCTGGTGTTTACTTGGGAGTTAACAAGTTCAGGGCAATATGTGAGCAAGTATAAAACAACAACAAAAAAAAACAACAAAAAAACTTTAAGTTTGCACATGGCTGTTCTTGAGCATGCTATTGGTTTTAAAACTGTGGTTCATGAAATCGTAGCCAAAGATCTCTGAAGACCTCAGAAGAGTAAGTCAGGTTAAAGTTGGTTGACACTGCCAGTGGCCAAAGGATTCTTTGAAGCCCTGGGAATTAGGAGAGTGGCAATATAAAGAGTTGCAGAGTTAACTCTAGGGCATTCACAAATAAAGTGATTGCCCAGGATTAAGCATCCTGCCCTTTCAATACAATTATATGATTGGCTAGGAGGAAGATGGGAAAAATAATAAATGTTAGAGAGGATGTGGGAAAATTGGAACACTAGTACATTGTTGATCAAATTATGAACTGATCCAACCATTCTGGAGAGCAATTTGGAACCATGCCCAAAGGGCTATCAAACAATGCCTACCATTTGATCCAGCAGTATCCTTGGTGAATCTTTAGCCCAAAGAGATTATAAAAAGGACTCACATGTGCAAAAAAAGAAAAAAAAAAGCGGCTTTTTTTGAACTGGCAAAGAACTGAAGTGGATGCCCATCAGTTAGGAAATCGCTGAAAAATGATGGTATATAAATGTTATGGAATATTATTGTTCTATAAGAGTCAATCAGCAGGATGATTTCAGAAAGACCTGGAAGGACTTACACAAACTGATGCTAAGTGAAGTGAATAAAATCAAGAGAACACTGTACATAACAACAGCAAGATTATGTGATGACTAACTCTCAGGGACATGGCTCTTTTCAATAAAGAGATTATTCAGGATAATTCTAATATTAATTGTAATGGAGAGAGCCAGTTGCACCCAGAAAGAAGAGTGTGGGAACTAAATGTAGATCACAATATAGTATTTTCTTTTTTGTTGTTCTTTCCTTGCTTTTTTTTTTTCTTTTTCATTTATTTTTTTTTTCCTTTTTTAATCTGATTTTTCTTATGCAGCATGATAAGTGTGGAAATATGTATAGAAGAATTACACATGTTACACATATTGGATTAGTTGCTGTTTAGGGGATGGAGTGGGGGAAGGGAGGGAGAAAAATTTGGAACACAAAGCCTTTGCAAAGGTGAATGTTGAAAACTGTATGTGCATATATTTTATAAATAAAAAGCTATTATTTAAAATATAATTCAGGGTGACTCCTCTGTTGTAACCTGAGGAACTGGGAAGATTGAGTTGCCCCCTAATATGATAAAGAAAGTAGGAGCAGGATGATTTAGTGGAAAAAAATAATGAGTTCTGTTTTGGACATATTGTTTGAACATTCTGCCAGGTAAATCTGTGAGACATATCTCCACTGAATGATAATCCATACTTGTTTGGTAGTCTTCATTATACATTTTTTTCTCTCAATCCACCCTTGTTAGGTTCTTACTAAGTGCTAATGAGATAATGAGATATTAGGTTCTTACTAAGTGCTAAGTCGGTACTTAACAATTCTCTAGTTCTGGCCTTTCCTGGTAGTTTGACTTGTGAATTCCTAAGGAAGAGCTTGCTTGCTTGGGAGGAGCAAGCTCATTGGTTGAAGTGGTTCTTCCCAGAAGCCCTTGCATTATCCCACACCCATTCTCTGGGAGGATAAAAGAGGACAGCACTCCAGAGATAGAAGTCTCTGCACTACGGCTCTCTGGCAGGAAGGGAAGTCACTTCTCTGGACGACAGTTAACGGCAACTGTCTGGAGACAAGGGCTCTCTACAGGAAGAAGAATCTGTCTGAGATTGAGTTGACACAGCACATTACACACCCTCCATCCCCTTTTTCTGGACTTGAGTCAGGATAATTTTCTTTTGTAATTTTTCAGTCTCTTCTCATTCCCTGTCCTCCCCTTCAGTCACCCATAATTCCTTTAAAGATTTCACTAAACCTAGGTGTTCCTGGCTAGCCATAAGCATATTCATGTTGTTTGTGTTGCCTTTATTGTGAGTAAATTATTTACATTGTCAAGAGTCTGAAATTAATCCAATAATACTATTCTGTGTCTTTCTATGCTTTACTTACTCCTCCTAATTTATTATTTATTTTCATCATGATATTCATTTGTTCAAGTCTTTTATTCTTTTCCATTATCTTTTCACTCTCCTCAACTTCCAACTCTACACTTGTATCCCACACTATCTTCTTATCTGTAAACCCAACTTCTCTTTTTTAACCCCTGAATGTATCTTATCCATCTGGAGAAATAACCTTCATGTCAAATGCTTAGTGGGCAGGTCTTTTTTGTATTTATATAGAAATAATGTTGAGAGGTAGCTAGGTGGTACAGTGAATAGAGCACCAGCCCTGAAGTCAGGAATACCTGATCTCAAATTTGGCCTCAGCCTCAGACACTTAATGCTTCCTAAACTGTGACCTTAATCATGGCACTTAACCTCAATTGCCTCAGGAAAAAAAAAATTGAAATTCTTTTAATCTATTTTAACCTATAAACTGCTTATATTGGTCGGGATCCTTCTTGATGTCTTCAAACTCTCTTTTCTTTCCTTCTTTTTTTTTTTTTTTTCCTCTCCACATTTCTTTTCTTCTTTTTTCCTTACCTTATCTTTCTGTTTTATTTTTTCACTCTTTTAAACCTTCAGGAATTTCTTCTATTTTATTAAGAGATAGTTTTGCTTCTGATAATTAAAAAAAAACAAAATTCTGGTGATCCTGTTCTTTTACATCCTATTCTAAGGAGAAAACCAACCTGTATAATTCTCTTATATAACAATTTTGGATTATTAACAGAAACAAAGATGATTTTTCCCCCCCATTAGCTAGCATCATTCAGATCTTAGCCTAACATTCTCTCCATAGGTATTTTAGTGACTCTTCATAAATTTCCTACAAAGCAAATTTTAGAAAAATCCTATTCTTATGATGTGTCTCATTTTCTCACTCCTTAATCTTGTTTTCTTTAGTAAAAAGAAACGCACTTGTAGAATCTTATTATTTTTCTTTCTCTGTTCATAATGCCTAATATTCTTTTTTGCTCAAAATAGGCATATGATAAAAGTTGAATAGGGTTTTTCCTTCTGTTTTATCTGTTTTTGTCTAGGCCTCCTCTCTGCTTAGAATAAATTATCTTCATAGTTTTGCATGGTAAAATCCTTTTTTTCAATCCTTCACTTTCAAAAGTGAGTTCAAAGCTACCTTCTTCTTTTAAATCTTCTTGGATACTCTCATATAAAAGTGATATAAAAGTGATTGCTGTCAAATCTCTGTCTCTGTTGCGGTCTCTCTCTATCTTTCTCTTTTTCAATCTATCCTTTTTACCTGTCCTGGAGAAGGAAATGACAAATCACTATCTTTGCCAATAAAGAGAATACATAGAATACATGCCAACATAGAGAATACATAGAATCCACAGGTTCACAAATAATCACATATGAATAAATGATTAAAGGACAAATTCAGTTATCCCATCTAGCTTATACTATGAATACACATACATGTATACATGTGCAAATACACAATACATATGTATTATTTATAATATCCATGATATAATGTATATGTATATATACACATATTTGTGTATATGTTTGCATGTGTATATGAGTCTGTGGTTGGGTATATATGGAAGGAGAGAGAAAAAATTAAAAAAAAATAGAAAGATAATAAAATTCTTGTTTTTAATGGGATTAAAATTAGGGAATAAAATGTAAATGTGCCACATATTTATCCTTTTTGTACTGTGCACATATATAGAATATGTACATACACATATGTATTCTGTTTATTACATAGAGAAATAATATATGAATAGTAATATGCATATTGTATATACATGTAGTTAACATGTAGTGTGCAATATATATTATATGTAGTCTATGTGTATATATAATAATATGTGACATACAGTGTAATATATAATTCTATGTAGTACAATATATATATATATAATATACATATATTTATGCTCATTTACATATCTTTGTGTGTATATGTAAATATGTGTATATAAATGTATGTGTGTATATTGTTTAATCAACCATTAAAAACTAAGTCTCAAATCTTTTTGAATAATCACAAAAGGCAAAGAAGTAAACTCAGAATGTTAATAACCCACAGAGCTGAAAATGTATGGGTCTCAATAATAAAGAACTTACAAACTAATCATTATTCTTCTCACACTTGGCTTCAAATGCATTAAGGACTTATACCTGACATGCCAGTCACTCATGAATTACTTTCGTGTAGTATTCTGTAATGCATGTTCTTATTAAACTTCAATTTGGAACCATAAGAAAATTTCTTAAAAGCATTTTCTAGTTGTATTTAATTTAGTCTTGCAGTAAGTATTGTATTTCAGCCAGAAAAAAAGAAAAGCTTGTAAAATATAAGTTAATAAGATCAGCTGCTACCATGTGAGGCAATGCCCCATGCTAGCAACTGTCAAATACAAGAGAACAAATCACTGCTCTCAGTGAATAAGGAAAAAAAAAAAAAAAATATATATATATATATATATATATATATATAAAATCAGTAAAATGTGACTAATCACATACCCAATTTTGCTGAATATCTTTATCTTTGGGTAGCTTATTTTAGTTTTTTTTTTTTTTTTTTTAATTGTCATTGCTTTCAAAAGAGAAATTTTTTTATCTGGTCTCCACTGAAGATACTGCTAATTATTTATTTATTTACATGTGATATTAATTTATTACTTGGGCTTATTGACCCCAACCAAAAAAGTGTAATATGTGTGTGTGTGTGTGTGTGTATATATGTACGTATGTATGTATATGATTGTCAGAACAAGAATTAGATCTCTTATACTTAGGTTATGATTGGTATTCTTATTCTAGAAATATTGACCTTGTGAATTCTAATGTGAAGGTTTGTTTGTTTTCAATAGTAAATCAAACCCAATTTTGCATAAACATCATGATGGGAGTGAAGATAGAATTGTTATATGACTGAACAAAGGGAATAATGAACTGAGTTCCACAGAGAAGTAAGATGAAGATATGGCAAATTCTGGTTATTTCAGACTGTAGGCCAAATGTTTATCAATGGTAGGTTGTATGACATATCTAGAGGTTGTGATTAGAAAAAAAAACAACAAAAATAACAGACTGTATTGTTAAAAGTAAGGGAGACATATTCAGTTATTTTTTAATATGAATATGTTTTCTTATGCTTTGAAACAAATCATATTGTTTTTCTTAAATTGGAAAAAAAAGGAAAAAAAAAGAACATACACATGATTAGAACTGTATTGCTGTATAAAAATGTAATCTCAATGATGATTTTACCAAGTGGTTCAAAAAAGTGCTTTAATGATATTTTTCAAAAGAGCAGATAGATATGAGCAACACAGATTTAGGCATGTCTGGGTGGATGAGTCATTACACTTCTACATGCTAAGATTATACATCTTTTCTTCAGTAATCGTGGGAGATGATGATGCTAGCTGTCACTCTGCAATATTTCCAGACCATGCAGTGCTTTTGAACTTTCCCAATAGCCTTTGTACATCTCAAGTTTGTTGCTCAGTCATCCCCCATTTTCAGTTACTAACTCTGTAACATTTGGTGGATTCTATTACTGATTTTATTTATTTATTTTTTTGTTTGATCCCTGATAAGACATCAGGATTTCTTGTATTCACTGAGCTGCTTATATTTGAGGAGAGTGATCCTTTATTCAAGTGATTTCTTCTAAGTTAAGTTACCTAGCTAAAGTTCCTTCAGCACTAGATGGACTTTCTGCTACATTTGTGATGTTGAGCTTTCACTGTTTAAAGTAAAGTTGCAAACATGTGTTTAATTCTTTTTGCTAAGTATACGGTTTTCCTGTGCTATAGACTCTTCTCTATCAAGGAATCAAGTATGCACTTTCTTCCAATAAAATTAAATACCTAGTCACACTCAGTTTATTTATAGTTTTGATCAATTGACTCAATTTAATGATCTGAGCCTACTTTGATTATGTTATTTGGAATGTGTGTGCAGAAACAGCAACTCTTTTATTGGCATCTGATTTTAAGCTTGAAGTTGATTTTTTAAAATATAACCTTGGAAAGACATTTAAATCCATTTGTCTTTACCTTTATATCTGTGAGGTGAGTTACTGATTTCACTGAGATATAATAAAACAAG